>NW_008463328.1:0-802 GCF_000622305.1 Nannospalax galili
GGGAGGGGGGGAGAGGGAGGCTTGGAGGGTGTGGGAAAGGGGACAATGGAGTTCAGCTTCAGAGAGGGGCATTCGGGCTTCACCATGGTACTCATAAGTGTTCCATAACTTTGAAATTATTTCAAAATAATCTTTTGGGGGAAGAGCCATGCACACCTTATAAAACGTGAAAGCCATAATCAACACCAGGTTTCGTGAACAAAGCTTTCTGGATGCCCCAATGTACAAATCTGATTTGATTCGATCTCAGAAGTATAAATACCGTCTCTACTTTTTAAGAATTATGTGTATATGTGTCTGCCTGGTATGGGCACCTAAGTCAGGTTTCCACAGAAGTCAGAAGTGGGAGTTGAATCCCCTGCACCTGGAGCTACAGGCGGTTATAATCTGCCCAAGGCAGGTGCTGGATGGAAGAACTGCAGTCCTTTGGGATAAGAGCACTCCTAACTGCTGAGCCGTCTCTCTAGCTCCCCATCTCTACTTTAAAATCTGATGTTATTGCCCAGTGATGTTAAAATCATCCATATACAAACACAGGTCATATTTGTGACCTGATTGCAAACTATGTACGTTGTCGCTTTGGTGATAATCGCTACACATCAGTGTCTGACCTCCCTGCATCTGGCTGAGACTCTAGAGATGAAGATTCCCATTGAGCAATTATTTTTGCTTACTAACTTGGTGTGTGACATACACTTGTGTATGTTCATGTGTGCATGCCTGTACAGGTATGAAGATCAGAGGTTGGTGTTGTGGGCTCTCTGTTAGTCTCCATTTTACTTTTGGAAGAACAATTCTTTTG
>NW_008463329.1:0-802 GCF_000622305.1 Nannospalax galili
TGTGTTATGGTCACCCACACCATTTTGCAAGCACCATGCCAGGCAGCCACCATGCACGGGAAACCATGACACCTTCAGAGGAACTACAATATACTGTCAGTGAGATACCAAGGGATACTTCAACTTGTGCAGGCATCTAGACATACATGCTGAACAACATCCAAAGTCTAGAAGGTTATAAAAGGTCAATGGCCCCTAAGCTCTCCGGACTGTGCTAAAGAAGTTGGTCAGGTTGGTCAGGTTATGATTCTTTAAACATCTATTTCCTTTAAGAGTATTCTCAGTTCCTGTCATACGTCTGTTCCTGAGTTGTCTGACCGCACTGGTCTGTGAAGCTTTTATGAACCATCACTAGAAACACTCTGTGCTCAGTGCTGGCTTAAACTTTTAGAAAAGGACTAGATGTTGTGGTAAAAGAAGCTCCAGACAGAGGATGAAAAAGCCAGTCTATGTCACATGACTCTCTAGGCCCTTTCTCTTTAAGTTATAAAAGAGATGTAAATGAACCCATCATGCTGCCTTCCTGAAGTCACTTGATGACCACAACAAAAAAGAGGGACTGCCTACCCCTTCCAGTGTATCTGTTTCCCATGGCTTTCCTGACACATCACCACCATCCCTGGCACTTGAAAAAGGTGGAAATTTATTCCCCCACCTTCTGAAGCCAGAAGTCTGAAAGGAGCACCAAGATGCCCCAATCAAGGTGCAGCAGGTCACCCTCACTGTAGGCTCCAGGAAAGAATCTGTCCCTGGCCTCCTCTAGCTTCTAAACATGTTAATTCTCTGCCTCTCTCTTTCTGTG
>NW_008463330.1:0-803 GCF_000622305.1 Nannospalax galili
TTGAGAATTATATTGCTCTGTGATTTCTTTTCATCCTTAGACTAAAGATGGTATAGTCACACAAAGAAACATTCAGAAACAGAACTAGGTAAAGTGTTGGTACATGCTAAAACTAGATGAATATTCAGACAACTGTGCTGAGTAAAGGAGGTCAGACCCAAAAAATTTAAAGAGTTCATGGTATATGATTATACATACCTTAAATGTGAAAACACAAAGGATTGTATAACTGTATAAGATGATCAGTTGATATGGGAAGGAGAGGAAGGAAGGGCTGGAAGCATGGAAGGCTCTAAGGTGAGGAGCACTAACAGAATGCTCACTTTGGGGTGCTTGACATGCTTCCCGTCTATTATAGGGAGTTTTGCAGTCTTACTAAGTTGTGTACCTTATTTACAGTTTACTGTTCACTGATCACTTTTCAGTTAGCCTGTTGAAGAGTAAGAAAACTTAAAAAAGTTATAATTGGACTTGAGACTGAGCGATGGCTCAGTGATTAAGAGCGATGACTGCAAATAATTCAAATAATAATAAATAAAAATATAAATACCTATGCTGTCAAACACTGATATCAATATGTGTACAGAATTTTGGTTGTGGAACTCTAAAATGAATGGAAGGGTTGAGGAATAAAGATAATCTTTTGACAGTGCCTCTTCAGGATTATTCAAGTGAGGTATCAGGACTGGTGACATCTGACAACTGAGCCCTGTGACACTCCAATGCACAGAAGTTAGGAAGATAGACATACAAACAGAGTATGGTCCTAGATGCTGGAGAGATGGTTCAGTGGTCAAGCAATC
>NW_008463331.1:0-802 GCF_000622305.1 Nannospalax galili
GGTGCTGGGAACCAAACCCAGGTCCTCTGCAAGAGCAGCCAGTGGTCTTTAACTGCTGAGCATCTCCACAGCCCGTCTTAACCATTTGTAGGTGTACGCTCCGGCGGTGTTTAGGACATCCATGCACTGTGCAGCCATTACCAGAACTGCTTCACCGTCTCAACCTGAAACTTTGCCTCATTCTTCCCAGTTCTGCTGTCTTTACAATTTGGGCGACTCTTAAGTTCTTTATACAAATAGAATCATCTTGAGTGTGTAGTGTGTGTGTGACTTCTGTATTTTCCTTAGCTTAATGTCTTCAAGGCTCACCCATGTTGTGGAACATGAAAAAATTTCCTTCCTTTCCAGGGCTAAGTCATATGCCAATGTATATTCATTGGTATATTTATTCACTGGTGAATATTCAAATTCCACTTGGGATTAGCAAATTGGCCAAATTACAGATTATAGATCTCAGAAGGAGGGTGAACAAGTGAGGGGAAGGGAGGGGGACACAGGAAAAATTTGTTGTCTGGAGGTGGGAGTGACTGTGATGGGAAGGTGCCAGGGATGGGTACTGCCTCTATCCCCACTCCTGGCTAGCTGACTGGTGTGGTCTGCTGGGACTTCTTTTATGACTAGAGCTCAAGGTACCCTGGTCCCACTTTCCTGCAGAGGCTGTGGCCCCTGCATAACTCCCCTGGCCCAGGCTTGCCCACCTTCCTGGTCTTCTGCCACTATGAGCCTGCAGCACCCAGAACTCCTTCCCTGGCAGGGCAGGTTACCTTTCCCCTCCCAACGCTCTTTCCCAGAGTTCAGCTGG
>NW_008463332.1:0-803 GCF_000622305.1 Nannospalax galili
CTGAGGAACTGTGTCACTGATCCAGGACCTCGTGCTTTGCCAGGATCATTCTAATGCCCCTGTCCTTAAGACTACTAGTAAAGCCTGGTATTGGATGGAATCACCAATGTTCATGTGTCTGAAAGTCAAAGAACTCAGAGAGAACAATGAGAAAAAACATGACAGGAAATTCAACAACAAACAAGGCTCTGGGTACATATGCCAATAAAGTAGCATTTTTGAGCATTCCTTATGCATTACTAATGTATTCTGAATTTTCTATTATCTCAGGCTATCCTAACTAGTACTGAATGATGTAAATATTATTTCAACTTTATAGAAAAAAAGATAAATTTTAAGTCTTAATGAATTTAGGTAACTTGCTTAGAATCATACAATTAGTGTGAGCCAGAACTCAAACTTAGGTCTGAATGATTACATATACCATTCTCCTTTCCAATCTCATACTAGAAGTATCATAATTGTGAAAAAGCCTGTTTATGAATGAAACAGAAATATATGAATAAAACCATGTATATAAAATGAAAAAATTAAGCTATTACTAAAGTTTGAGAGAATACAACTAGTAATTAAATTGAGATAACTTCTCCATTAATATACTTTTCAGGTAGTATATTCCAAAAGCCAAAAAATGTATAAAGAAATTTGATGCAGAATTCTAGAAATTCATTTTGATGGAAATATGAATGATGTTCATGAAAGAATATATTTTATTTGATTCCAAGTATCTGTGTGTAAATGCTACCTTCTTGTGTTTATGCATTATGAGTGCATGCATAGAAAGTTACTAGGTCATATGTATA
>NW_008463333.1:0-802 GCF_000622305.1 Nannospalax galili
TTCAGTGTTGATACATAGTGAGTGGCTGCCTGTCCTGTCAGCAGTGCTGTGTGCAGACCACTCATTCATCCAAAGCTCTCCTCTCAGCCAATCCTGTGAAAATCTTAATATGTGCTTTCCAACAGAAAATAACTATGCAAGTTAATAGAGCAAAGCAACTCTGAGCCAGGGGGCCTCCCTGATTCTGCCTTCTGCTCATAATTTAATGCTCAGAATTCAGGCTTTTCCCATACTCTAATGAGTCTTCAGAGTTCCGGGCTTCTAAATTATGGAGTGAGACTAAGTGTCATTGACACATGAAGAGATAAAGAAAATGAAGTTTATGTACACAATGGTGTTTTGTTCAGCCATAAAGAAGAACAAAAAGATGGAATTAGAGATGTTCATACTAAGTAAAATAAGTCAGGACCTGAAAGAAAAAAATATGGCCTCAGATGTAGAACTCCTGGAGAAAAGGAAGGGACTAGCTGGTGTGGAAAGAAAGCAGTAGGAGGTGGTGAATATGGTCTGAGTACCTGATACACTTAAATAAAAATGTTATTCAGAAACCCATTGCTTTGTGCAAGGATTATACACTAATACAAAAAATTTTAAAGAACTCCTGGCTTTTTTAAACATATACACCTACATATAACAATTTTCCCAAGTTCCTCCATTTCTAGGAAATAACAAAGACAATAAACAAGAGATTTTTTTCACATACAAAATAATGAAATACAAGTAAATTATACAGAACCAAAAATAATTTCCCTGGCACACGCCTTTAATCCCAGCACTTGGGAGGCAGAGGCAGATGGATCTC
>NW_008463334.1:0-802 GCF_000622305.1 Nannospalax galili
TGTGAGTTTAAGGCCAGCCTGGTCCACATAGTGAGTTCCAGGCCAGCTGGGACTAGAGGAAGACCCTGTCTCAAAAAAAAAAAAAAGCAATAATTTAGTTTTGACATACAAAATAGTCAATTTCAAATAGTTCAACCCAATAAATATTTTTTTTGTTTACATTTTGTTTTGAGACAGTGTCTCCCTAATAGCCCCAACTGGTCTGAAACTCACTGCGTAGACCAGACTGACCTCAGTCTCAGAGGTCCACCTGCTTCTGCCTCAAAAGTGCTGGGATTAAAGGCATGCACCACCACACCCAGCTCAGTAACTATATCTGTAAAATAGAGGAAGGCATTATAGGTCACTTAAGAACGGGTCAAATTGCAATTGTCCTTTCAAGTTTCTCAGCTATGGAAGAGCCATCAGTACAATGTACTCTCGTGTGGAAGCACTGGCTTGTTTGCCCGCCTAGCTGAAGGAAACCGGAACTGGGGTATGAGGATGAAAGGATTTTTCAATCACTGAAACACAGTGAAAGGCATCCTTTTTCTAAAGAAGCACTACTACTAAGTTAGATTTTAGAAATAAAATATACTATCAGTCCAACACATTTAAAAATAAGTCAGAGAGGGGCCAGCAGATGACTCATGGAATAAGAATGCTTTGCAAGCCTGATGACCTGAGTTTGAGCCCCAGAGTCCACGTAAAAAAAGCTTAATGTGGTGGTGCACACCTGTAATCCCCGCACTCCTATACTAGATGGGAGACAGGCAGGAGAGTGCCTGGAAGCTCGGGGGACACCGTGTGGCAGAATCTAAGA
>NW_008463335.1:0-802 GCF_000622305.1 Nannospalax galili
TGTGTGTGTGTGTGTGTGTGTGTGTGATTTTTGTGTATTGGTTTATGTAGAGTCATAGGTTACCTTAAAAAGTCCCAGTGCCAAGCATAGGGTACCTCCCTTCAAGTTGTTGGTCAGGGTAGCAGGAAATTGCAAAACAGTACAGGCTATTTCTATTTCTCTTGGTTACCCTCTAACTTGAACATACTCTATTGCTGAAGATACTATGTACTTTGGAAACAAAACCTAGAAATTTCAATCTGGAACTGAGCTGGAAGTGTCTTCCCTAAGGACTAGCCCTCATAGTATAAGAAGATGCTATGCAAGCTGCCAAGGTAGAAAAATCAATCGTCTTAATCAGCTGTGAAGCCTGCAAATCACACCAATGCCTTCCCTAGCAAAATATCCCAAAAGGTACAATATTGACACCTTAATATTGTGGGCAGCTAATAGCTTTATTGGGCTTAACGACCACACACTCAGAGAGAATTCATGCCTAGTGTGTAAACCTAGACAAATATCTATGACTGGAGAGGTCATAGACCTTAGAGGAGACCCTGATACTGTCTCTCACCTAAACTAATATAATTTCTAACTATATTCTAAAATCCTTATATCTATAGATAAGTGTAACTCTCACCCCTCATCAAAAAAGCTTAAGTTTGAAAATGGTGGTGACTGTTACAAGGTTCCAACTGATCAAAATACATAGAATAAGTGACCCTGTGAGAGCCAACCCTATTAAATATAGCTATAATGCAACCCTACACCTGTCAGGGAAAAATCCTGGGAGAGGAGGAAGAAAGATTGTGAGAGCCAGAGA
>NW_008463336.1:0-799 GCF_000622305.1 Nannospalax galili
ATTTAAGAAAAAGTCTATGAATGGTGAGGACAACCGCATTTTTCCCTGAATATTTCTAATACACAGTGGGTTGAGTGCAGAAGCCACAGATATGAGGGGCTGGCTACATATTATGTACAGGCATGGAATTTGAGAGAAAATAAACCTTTGTTTCTTGAAGTCACTGAGGTCTTGAGGATGTCTGTTATTACAGTAGAACCCTGCCCATCTGAATATATGTGTCTGTAGTCTGTAAGAGCTTCTAGCTAACTACTGCTCTTGAAAGGAGACAGTAAATAATTATGCATAAATTTGCTCAAAACTGACATTCTGAGCTATATTGCTTTCCACACACATAAAATTGGAGGTTTTCTCTGATTTTCATTTTCTCCCTATGTAAAAATGGGTATGAGTATGAAGAAGTCATTCACATTAAAGGTTTAGCAGAATTCCTATGAATGATGACACTTGGTAAATATTAGATCATATTGTCCTATTTGTGAAAGAAACCAAACAAATAATGGGAAAGCAGAAAGCACAAAAGATGCTGAAAGCTGGGCACGTGGTGCACACCTTTAATCCCAGCACTTTGGAGGCAGAAGCACATGGATCTCTGTGTAATTGCAAGGCCAGCCTGGTCTACATAGTGAGTTCCAGGCCATTTATAGCTACAGGGAGACCCTACCTCCAAAAAAATAAAAACCATTAAAAAAAGTGGAGAGGAATGCTCAGTGCTTAAGAACAGTGACTGCTCTTGCAAAGGACATGAGTTCAGTTCCCAGTACCCACATGGTGGCTAACAACCATCTGTAACTCCAGT
>NW_008463337.1:0-803 GCF_000622305.1 Nannospalax galili
AACTCACAGAGATCCGCCTGCCTTTACCTCCCAAGTGCTGGGACTACAGGCGTGTGCCACCATGCCCGGCTTAGCTTATTTTTTGAGACAAGGTGTCTCGCTGAAGAGGGTCTCACACTAATTAGATAGACTTGCTGGCCCCTGAGCCACAAGAATAGCCTTGTTTCTCTAGTACTAGGGCTACAGTTTCAAATAACCAAGTCTGACATTTTACATAGGTGCTTAGAATCTGAACTTGGGTTCTCATGCTTGTGTGGACAACAATTTTCCCACTGAGCCATCTCCCCATCCATAAAGTATTAGATTTATTCAAATGAAATTGTCTGTTGAAGCCTAAAATACAGAACAAATCACAGCAATCTTGCTCACTGATTAAAGTAGGAATGTGAACCTTGACTTCCTTACTCCCGTCTGTTTCTCTTCTCTGACATGGATATTAAGGTTCATCATTAACTGCTTTTGAGTTCTTCTAAGTATATTTTGAAAATCACAGTTCTAAACAATTCATTATTAACTTCTTGAATCCTTGCCATTTGGTACCAAATTATTAAGCCATTCCATAACTTCTCATTTAGCAGACTTGCTTACTGGGAAAGAACATATTTTTTCATTATTTTTGCTTTCATTAATTAAATAATTTTAAATCCTCAAAATGAGAACACCCGATTACTGACAATGGAGTATGTGCTTGCCTTTGTTGGAGGTCCTGATTCCATTATCTCACTGTACTCACCACTACCCTATAAAGTAATCACTCCTACGACTACAATTACTTTCCTAGTTTTCTAGCTGAAGAAACAGAG
>NW_008463338.1:0-803 GCF_000622305.1 Nannospalax galili
GAGTTACAGACAGTTGTTAGCTGCCATGTAGGTGCTGGAATTTGAACCTGGATCCTCTGCAAGAGCAGCCAGCACTCTTAACGCTGAGCCATCTCTCCAGCTCTGCCCCCTGACTCCTGAATACAGATCTTACCATGGGCATGCAATTTAGAACTGCTGTGCATCAAAAGCTCAGGGATGGGACCTGAGAACTTGCACTTCTAACAAGCTCCAGGTGATGCAGATACTTCAGTCAGTAACTGGACTTAGAAAAAGGAAATTGTGGCATCCTCTTCAGTTGGTCACTGCTATTCAAAATGAACTGTTAAAGACTAAAGCTCTGCAGTAGGGATCATAACAAACACATGCAATGCAAGGTCCTGGATTGAGTTACATTTTTACAGACCAATTGAAAGGAATAGTTTGGGAGATAACTATAGAAATTTGAATCTAGATCAGTGATAGACCAGAATAAAGAATTATTATTAATTAAATTGGGGTAAAATATTTTGAGGACATATGTAAAAGATTTCTTTTTGAGTTGTAGACTGAATACTTAGGGGAGTGATGCCACAATAATTTTAAGTTTTGAGGCAAGGCTTCACTATATAGCCCTGGTTAACCTGGAACTCACTTGGTAGCATAAACTGGCCACAAACTCATGACCCTCCTGGCTCTGCCTCTTCAGCATATCATACCCATGTGTGCTGCTAAAGCCAGTGATAATTTATTCTAAAATATTTCAGCATAAAATGTGAATTATTACAACCTACATAGGATGCAGATCGCATTAGATAGACACTCCTGAACTGATCTACCATTTT
>NW_008463339.1:0-803 GCF_000622305.1 Nannospalax galili
TGAGACAGAAAATATTCAGATAAGAAAATTTGGTGCCTGTCTTTGTCAACTCGACCAGCCTACAGTCATGGGAGAGGAATGCCTCAATTGAGGGATTGCCTAGAACAGATTTGTCTGTGGACATGTCTTGATTGTTAATTGATGTAGGAGGGCCCAGCCCACTGTGGCAGCACCATTCCTTAGGCAGGTGGTCCTGGACTATATAAGAACGCTAGCTAAGCATGAGCCTGTGAGTGAACCAGGAAGCATCATCTTCCACGGTTCCTTCTTCAAGTTCTTACTTGAGTTCCTGCCCTGATGCACTGTGACCTATAAACTGAAATAAATTGTTACCTTCCCAAAGTTGCTTTTGGTCAGAGTATTGTATCACAGCAACAGAAAGGAAAGTGGAACAGACTGGTAGCAAGGTAAGGGAAAGGGACAGAGAGAATGGCCATAGCAATAAAGGTAAATAAGCTTAGCATGCTCTGTCCCTCAAAGGCCCATGTGCTAACAGTGTGGGCTGCAGTCTGTGCTGCTACTGGGTGCTGGAACCTTTAAGAGGTTGTGGGTTGGGGGAGGTCTACTGGGAGGTCTTCTCATCACTGGTGGAGGGCCCTCTAAGGGTTTTACATCACTCTAGAATCTTCCTCTTTCATGTCCAGACTCTGAAGTGGGTATTTTACTCCCCACCCTCATCAGCTGACCTCCCCACAACCACAAAAGTACTAAAAGTAAGGGTGTTACAGGCTATTGAGAATGGACCCCACCATCTATCTCCCTGGTAACAGTAGGAAAGTGAAACACCAGCTTTGCCCCCCCCT
>NW_008463340.1:0-803 GCF_000622305.1 Nannospalax galili
CTAGTGTGGTCTGGTTGAGGTCACATAGAAAGTGAAGTAAATGGTACTCATTGAGGATGGTGGTGGTGGAGATGATGAGAATGATGCTGTTGATGAAGAAGATAGAGTGCCTGGACTATTGATTGGAATATGTTGGCCATCCAAGGATTTCAAAGTTATAGACTACACATTCACAGAAATTAACTTTTCAGATAATGGAAAGTTACAAAAGATAACTGTTTCAGATAACAAATGGTTAACTAAAAAACAAGACCAAAAAGAATTTATAAATCATAGAAACAGTACTGCACACTGTCAGTAGAATATGTGTATGTATGCATGTATAATCTTCCAAGAGTAGAATGCAGATCCATATAAACACACTAATTAAAATCATGAACCACAAATACAAACAAATTAAAAGCATGAGACTATATCTTACTGATGCATGATTTGCTATTTGTTTGGAGGAAGAGAAAGATGACCTTTTCAGTTCTGTCACAGTAAACATTACATTGCATTTCATTAGCCATTCGTATTTCCTAGGGTCTGGTCACTAAGGATGTGAATGAAAATGATCCTCAGAACCCAAGCAGCCAAGCATGATGATGATCATAAAAACCACATTTGCATTCCAGACACTTAAAAGACAATGAGAATCTAATTTGACAAGAAAATATTCCTTAAGCAATTGATAAATTGTGCATTAATCCAACAGCTTGTTCCATTACATCAGAATCCATGATATTCTTAAAAAGGGAATGCTGAACAAAAGAACATTATACTCTAAAAATGCCCTTTGAACTCTTGTTTGCTGATCTGGG
>NW_008463341.1:0-803 GCF_000622305.1 Nannospalax galili
AAAAAAAAAAGACCACCTGAAGTTATGTGAGATATTCTAACCACTAGCAATATGGTGACACTCTATGAAGGACAGAAATGAGTACAGCTTTCATTCATGCCTCAGTTCTGCCTGTTGCCCTTTGCAACAGCTACATCCCACCACACACCACAAGGACCAAAACACTAGGTCCTTTGTAAAAAATTTGCTCATCTGTAAGATATATAGTTGGTGTCAACATGAAAAACGATCATATCTAAGCTTGATGAAGTACGCATATACTCACACTAGTGAAAGTGTAAACAACACCACCCCTGGGGAAAGCAACTTTAAAATGGGAGTGTTGGACAACAGTGTAAGCCATGGGTTTCTGTAGCTGAAGACACTTGTGGCTACAGTATTGGGCACTGCCTCTTGCTGCCAGAAGTTCAAGTCTATTCTGAACGTGTGGATGAGAGCCTATGTAAGATCAAAGTGACACCAGGAAAGGACACTTCCGTAGACCATAGTAGGCAGCCGTCTTCAGATTGAGGCATGCTAGTTTCTGTTCCTCCAAAAGAGCACACATCTCTTATACTGAATAAATGTCCCATAATTAACACAGATAATTTGAATAGCCTATATATGATTGGTTCCCCCATATCATGTCAAAGTCAGTAGAGTACATGTAACGGTGATCATGGTAGGTCCAGGCCTTTGAACATCGTTCCACACAGTGAGGAATGGGGTTCAGACTTCTGTTGCTTGATTGACCATTCACTTGCTTCCCAATTCATTCATCTAAAAAGTGGGATTGATAATGCTTTTGGAACAATAATAACCAA
>NW_008463342.1:0-803 GCF_000622305.1 Nannospalax galili
ACCCTCTGGCTTCTACTTAACCTTATCAGCCTCACCTCACATTACTGCCCTCCATTACTCCTCATTATGAGAAAGCTCTCTTTCTGAAAACAAGCACCAGAAAAATAAATAGTTCTGCAATTGAATGAGAACGAAAGATGGAGAAATGGGAGAGTCCAAATCAACTCCTAAAGAGGAGGTTAAGTGGAAGGTGTGATCACCAGCTATGCAAGGGCTCCCCCAAGACAAAGCATGCCAGTATCAGAACACATTTCTCCTATGCATGATTTATAAGATATTTTATAAATTAGTTATCATACATGAATCATATTGAAATAAAAACACTATCCATAAGGTATTACAAGGCAGCTACACGCCAGGGTCTGGACACAGATTAGCTGATATTTTTAACATATTTGTCATATATACCGTAATGTTTGAGATATGCGTGCATTGTATAATGGCTAGACCAAGTCAATTGACTCACACATTAACTTACATACTTATTTATTTTTATGGTGTGAGCACTTAAAATCTACTCCCTTAACAGTTTTCAATAACATAATATATTATTAAGTATAGTCACTATGCTATAAAACAGTTCTCTTGAATTTATTCTTCCATGTATATTTTTGTGTGTAGCTGATCTGATCTTACACTGCCCCAGAAGTCAACAATATTATTCCCATTTTATAAGCAGACATCTTGAGACACAGACAAAGATTACGTTCATACAACTTATCATGCAAAACTCTAGAATGCAAACAGTGGTATAATCCCCATGGCCTGGCTTTTTTCTGTGTATAACATATTGTATGTATATA
>NW_008463343.1:0-803 GCF_000622305.1 Nannospalax galili
AAAAATCCTTAAATTCATATGGAAGCACAAAAGACCCAGGATAGCCAAAGCCACCCTAAATAAAAATAGCAACATTGTAGGGGTTATTATACCAGATCTCAAAGTATACTACAGAGGTAGTTATAAAAACAGCATGGTATTGGCACAAAAACAGACACATAGATCAGTGAAACATCACTGAAGACCCAAACATGAGTTCATGAAGCTTCAGTCACCTGATATTTGACAAAGGTGCCAAGAACACACAATGAGGAAAGACAGCATCTTCAATTAATGGTGCTGGCAAAACTGGATCTCGACCTGTAGAAGAATGAAACTAGACCCTTATCTTTCACCTAACACAAAAGTCAATTCCAAATGGATCAAAGACCTCAGTGTGAAACCTGAAAGTCTGAAAGTATTAGGAAAAAAACATTGGCAGTAACCTTCAAGATATTGGTATAGGGAAGGACTTTCTAAATCGGACAGCAGTTGCTCAGGAAAAAGGGTCAACAATCAACAAGTGGGACCACATTAAACTAAAAACCTTCAGTACAAAAAAAGAAACAATCAAAAAAGTGAAGAGAACACCCAGAGTGGGAAAAAATCTTCACCAGTGTCACATCTGAGAGAGGTTTAACATCTAGAATATACAAAGAACTCAAAAAACAAACAAAGAAAACAAATGACCCAATTAAAAGATGGGATAAAGATCTAAACAGAGAGTTCTTAAAAGAAGAAATATAAATGACTAAGAAATATCTTTAAAAGTGTTCCACATCATTAGTAATTAGGGAAATACAAATTAAAACCACCTTAAGATT
>NW_008463344.1:0-799 GCF_000622305.1 Nannospalax galili
TGTGTGTGTGTGTGTGTGTGTGTGTGTGTGTGTTTTTCTCTGAAAGCTAAGTTTCACACTCCTGGTTGTGCATTCAATCACCAACACCTACCCTAGCCCTCAGACCAATTACATCAAATATCTTAATTTCTGACTTTATATATTTATTGAATGAATATGTTCAAAATTATCTTCAAGGAACAAAACTGGTTATATCTGATACCTCAGCATCCTCCTGTTCTAGATAAGACAGCTACTTCTCAATCACAATAATTAGGTTCAGTATCATAAGAGATGTAAAAGCAAAATGGGTTGTTGGAATATCTTTCAAGGTGGGAGTAACGGGGGAATCTGGGAAGGCTTCCTAGAGGAAGTAACAATACAGGGACATTTGAAGGTAAAGTAGGGACCTTCCAGCTGAAGATCTACAGTTCTTGGGAACATAGTACCTGAAAAAAGAGGAATCCATGAAGTCAGAGATATGCCTGTATGTCAGTATCAGCAAAGATCTCTCCTCCTGATGTGCTGAGATGTATTCTGCTCTGTGCTGAGTGGCTATTGGTATGTTGACACATTATTGATATTTCCATGATGCCTGTATGCATTGAGCGTATAGGATGTGTAATGTACTGTGTGCCACAGATACTGGGGACACACTAGACCCATAGGCTCTGATCTTCTAAGGTGCTGAAGTCTAAAGGTGAACTGTACATGCTGTGGAGTCGGCATGCCTGGACTCACAGCTTGGCTTGCTGGCTGAAGAATTCTCTTTTCTATCTTATAAAATAGGAAGCTCACTTCACAGAGATGACAGAAAAAC
>NW_008463345.1:0-803 GCF_000622305.1 Nannospalax galili
TTTTTTTTTTTTTTTTTTTTTTTGAGACAAAGACTCGCACTACACTTGGAGCTCACCTGTTTAGCTAGACTGGATGGCCAGTGAGCCCCAGAGATCTACCTGTCTCTACTGGGATTACAGATGTGCAGTGCTGCCCTACTTTTTTGTGAGTTCTGAAGATCCAAACTTGAGTCCTCATTCTTGCACGATGGCAAGCACTTTACCAGTTGAGCCACCTCCCCACCTCTCGACATTTTTTAAGTTGAATAATTCTCCAAAAATAGTTTAATAATAATAAAATTCGAGTGAATTTCTTTCTTAATTTTCTCCTAGTAAAACCTGGATATAGAGAACATAAATGTTAGAGACAAAAATACTCAGCTTTTCAAACTAAATATTGTCAATATCTTATTACCATTGTTTTTGTGCCTTCCTGTTTCCTCAAATTGTTCCTTCTTCATGTAGCCAGCATGTTCATTTGTAATCACTGACTGAAATGAAGCTAGTATTGTAAGTGCAAGGTAGCTTTACATATAGCTCATAGATATCCTGTAATCTGTGAAGTCTTTGCCTACCAATTATTTTTACTTTGCAATTTCTTCTTTTTAAATAATTTTACTTTTATTTTTAAATTATTATTTGTTATTTTTATTTTTTGTGTATGAGTGTATTGACTGCATGTATGTGAGTGCACCCATGTCATGCTGCAGAGGTTGGAAGAGGGCGTCGGATTCCCCTGGAACTGAAGTTAAGGATGGTTAGTAGCCGCCATGTGGGTGCTGGGACTCGAACCTGGGTCCTCTGCAAGAGCATCCAGTGCTCTT
>NW_008463346.1:0-803 GCF_000622305.1 Nannospalax galili
TGTCAAACTTTGGGATAGAGAAGCCCTAGGAACCTGATCAGAGCTGGTGGTCCATTCTGGTGGGCGTTTGGAAGACCAGACTGTGAAGAGAATTGTGGACAGGGGAGCCTGGCTCTTGGGCTTTCATAGGGGATAAGGACTCTGGGGACTGGGCTAGAGGCATTTGTGTTATATTCTTGCAAAGAAAGTGGTCTCATTCTCCCCATGACCTGAGGATTTAATGACACTGGATTAAATCCAGTGGACTAATGGAGGAACATGTAAGACAGGATATCATGAGGCCTTGCTGTGGCTACTGTTTACTGCTCTTATCCAGGTCTACAGTAAGAATGAAGGAGTGGCGCAAAAAGACACAAAAATGGTGTAGTTTGGTGAGGAGACACATATGGGAGAATGCAAGGATGCAGGCAAGACAGAAGCTGAAGCAGCTGCTGGTGTTCAGCAGGGAGCCCGTTAAGGAGAAGCCTGGCACTCTGCTTTGAGACAGTGGGAAAGGGTCCCTGAAGGCAAGATGATGCTCCTGGAAGGCTACACTTGTGGAAATGCAGACCAAGGATCTGGAGAACCCAAACTGAGAAGTTCCCTGTAAGAAAA
Source organism: Nannospalax galili (assembly GCF_000622305.1). Lineage (NCBI taxonomy): Eukaryota > Metazoa > Chordata > Mammalia > Rodentia > Spalacidae > Nannospalax > Nannospalax galili. Next base: position 595 of record NW_008463346.1, read on the forward strand.
CAATGGCTTAGGATGGAATTTCCAAGGATTCCCCCACCAAGGCACACAGAGGTCAAAGGGGAGCAGGCTACATCTGAGCCGGCCTCAGAACTTGGCAGCACAGTTCACAATGTAAATGAAAGATGGTGATGGAGGTTTGTATTGAGATTCCAGAGAACCGCTGAGAGGAGGCAGTGAGTGACGAGTCTGAAGTCCCCGCAAGGATGGCC
>NW_008463347.1:0-803 GCF_000622305.1 Nannospalax galili
AATATACTCATAAAATAAAAATAATAAATAAAATTTTAAAAAATTCTTCTCTAAAAAGAGTGGGTCTTACTTTTACTTCCCCATTTCATGCTGGAGATCCTGTTAGGATAAAGAATGAGCAAAGCCCTTGCTCAAGAGCACAGTTCTGAGAGAAATCCAAAGGAACAGGTTCTCAGAAGTTCAGGTCCATTTTTGGCCTTAGAGTGGATATGACGAGTCAGGTTGTCTTTTTGAAGAATCTCTATAATGTGGCATAATATACCAGACAATGGGAGTTAATACATAACTCAATAATAACTTTGAATATTAATAGTCTGAATTCCTCAATCAAAAGATGTAGACTGGCAGATTGGTTTAAAGAACAAGATCCTCCTATTTGCTGCCTCAAAAGAAAATCCCTAATCATTAAAGATAGGGTGGAAAAACAGAAGAAAGCATTCTTAGCAACTGGAACTATGAAATGATCTGGCATCACTGTTCTCATATCTGAAAAAATAGACTTCAAATCAAAACCAACCAAGAGCAACTAAAAGGTGACTTCATACTGATTAAGGGAGCAATCCTCCAAAAGGTCATTACAATTCTAAAAACTCATGCACCAAACATTGGTGCAACCTGTTTTATAAAACAAATACTAGATTCACCCCAACACAATAATAGGGGGTGACTTTACTATCCCATTGTCACCAATAAGTAGATCATTACGACAAAAATAAACAGGGAGCCATCATAGTTAAATGACAATGTGGGGCCTCTCCCTCTCCTCGTGGGTCGTTGGCCACCGGTCCACGAGGACAAAGGGA
>NW_008463348.1:0-803 GCF_000622305.1 Nannospalax galili
GACCCATGATGCTCGGGAGGGAATCACTCTGTGGCCTCCGACAGTTTACTGTGTTGCTGTCTCTCCCTTGTGCCGTGACCTCCTCCATCCTCTAAGGCAGGTGGATGTTCCTTTGGGGTTGCTATGGCCACCTGTGCTCGGAGGGTGGATCTCTGTCTGTGGACCCTCTCTTGGGTATACGTGGTCACTCCACCGACCTACTTGCCAGTCAGACCACAGGGCCCTACTGAGGAGCCTTGAGTACTGTACCTATGGGTCCATCAGACCCATCTAAATGACTCTCCTCCCCTTCCCCACATATGCCTCTCAGGCCTCTGAGTAATGTGGTTTTCAGAAGCCAGTGTCTGGAGGGTGACAGGTGTGCCACACAGGTGGTGCTGCTCGTGCCAAAAAGAGTCTGTCTAAAGTTGTTGTAGGGCTCTGAGCAGATCACAAAGTTTTCAATAGTACGATGCCTTCCGTGGGAACTGGGGGCTATCCGTTCCAGAGGGTTGCTTGGTAAATTCAACCTAGTTCCAACTTTGAGTGACATTACATCTCAGCACAACAGGAGTCTGAGACTTCCTTTTCACAGGACTGATCCATTTTACAAATGGGGACACGGTCATGGGGATGGGGTTGTGGCTAGACGTGGTAGACCTGGGGGTCGAGCTGCTGAGTGGGGCAACCCGTCTCAGTAACCCTGGATGCCAGAAGATGGAGTGGAAGACACAGTAGCTGTGGCAGGGAACCGTCTTCTGGGTGCCATGGCTCTATGGGGAGCCCTGGGTCTTCATGGGGAGGAGTGGCGGGATGCCCTTCTC
>NW_008463349.1:0-802 GCF_000622305.1 Nannospalax galili
GGGTCCTCTGTAAGAACATTCAGTGCTCTTAACTGCTGAGCCATCTCTCCAGCCCCCAAATGTTATATTTTTAAAAGCCTCTTCAAGTTAGCCCCAGCTAGCCTGGAACTTGCTATGTGGACCAGGCTGGCCTCCATCTTGTAGAGATCCACTGGGTTCTGCCTCCCGAGTGCTAGGCACCAAGAGTTAAGTACTTTCTGTCTTTTATTCATTTAGCTGCAGGGTCAGATCTGGATTCTCACAGCCCCTGGGGAAAAGGGATGATTTGCAGTCCATGCCCTCAGGCCCTTCAATCTCTGCTTGCCTGGCAACAGCAACCCAGGCAGGTTTCCTAGAAGGGGAAACAGCTATTGAACAAGGACGTCATTCACAGAGTAAAAAAGATAATGAGAGATTGCAGGTAGACGGTGGCCATGCCTCACTGGCTTCCCGTTTCATCCATGTAAAACAAACAGGAACAAGGTACTATTCTGTTCTGATGAAATGAATAAGACCTGTCACAAAAGACACATGAACTGAGAGTTTAAAGATGGTGCACAGGGCAGAGAAAGAGTGGGGAGGAGCTGGAGCCTCCACAGCAAATGGAGGGAAGGAAGAGCCCACAGGACATAGTCTAGTCTGGCAGGGAGATCATCAGATGTGTGGGAGGGGATGGGGAAGACCAGGCTAGAAGTCAGGTGCTGCTGACTGCTTGGATGCTAGGAGTCCTCAACAGACAATGCATCACTCCCAAGGGTGAATGAATAAAATAGCCTTCTAATCAGAACTTAGGAGCAAAGGTAAGATATAAGAAGACCACAGA
>NW_008463350.1:0-803 GCF_000622305.1 Nannospalax galili
GTTTGTTTCTGTATTGCTGTGATAAACACCATGACTCAAAGCAACTCGGGGAAGGAAAGCGTTTATTTCATCTGACACTTCCGAGGCACAGTCCATCTTTGAGGGACATCATGCAGGAAGTCAGGGCAAGAACTGAAGCAGAGAAACACTGTTTCCTGGCTCACTTCCAGGTGCATGTTCAGCTACTTTTAAAAAATATTTATTATTTTCATTTTATGTGTATGAGTGTACTGCCTGCATGTATCTAAGTGCACCCATGTCATGCAATGTCAGAGGAAGTCAGAAGAAGGCATCGGATCCCCTGAAACTGGAATTACTGATGGTTGCCAGCGACCATATGGGTGCCAGAAACTGAACTCAGGTCCTCTGCAAGAGCAACCAGTGCCCTAAATCACTGAACCATCTCTCCAGCTGCTCAGCTACTTTTCTCACACAGCTCAGACCTACCTGCCTAGAGATGGCACTGCCCACAGTGAGCTAGACCCTCCTATATCAAATAGCAATCAAGAAAATATCTCACAAACATGGCCACAGGCAAATCTGACAGGAGGAAATTACTCAGTTGAGGTCCCCTCTTCCCAGATACGTCTAGATTTGTGTCAAGTTGACAAAAACTGACCAGAACACATGTCATCTGCAACCTACATTTTTCTCAACAAAGATCCTGTGTGGATTTGTGTCTGTGTTTTACACCCTGGTTATCTTTTTGTTTTGAGACAGGGTCTCTCTGTAGGCCAAGTGGCCTGGAACTGGCTATGTAGACCAGGCTGGCCTCCAACTCACAGAGATCCACCTGCCTCTGC
>NW_008463351.1:0-803 GCF_000622305.1 Nannospalax galili
TTGTTTCCTTTCCTCTTTGCAGATTGTGACATTGAGAAAGTAGACCTTGTTTTCCTCATGGATGGTTCAAACAGCATCCACCCAAACGACTTCACGAAGATGAAAGAATTCTTGGCATCTGTTGTTCAAGATTTTGATGTCAGCCTCAACCGAGTGTGCATAGGAGTGGCTCAGTTCAGTGACACCTACAAATCAGAGTTTCTGCTGGGAGCTTTCACTGGGGAGAGGGAAATATCCATGAAAATTGAGAGCATCCCGCAGATCTTCGGATACACCCACATTGGTGATGCCCTCCGTAAGGTGGGGCACTACTTCCAGCCAGAGACAGGCAGCAGGATAAATGCAGGTACCCCTCAAGTGCTTCTGGTCCTCACAGATGGTCGTTCCCAAGATGAAGTGGCTCAGGCTGCTGAAGAGCTGAGGCACAGAGGTGTAGACATCTACTCAGTGGGCATCGGGGACGTGGATGAGCAACAGCTGATCCAGATCACAGGGACGGCAGAGAAAAAACTGACGGTCCATAATTTTGACGAACTGAAGAAGGTCAAGAAAAGGATCGTTCGCAACATCTGTACCACAGGGGGTGAGAGCAGTAAGTACTGGCTGAGTGCTTTGCTTCAACTTCCCCCTCTGTTGTCACTGACGTTCTCCTTCAGCCCTGTTTACCTCCTGTGGGGCTGCTGGGAGAATTTAGATGTGTGCCTCTGGATTTCAGTTGGGACTTTTTCACAGTTATCATATATATATATTTCTGAGCTGTAGAATGAGAAACAGGTTGTAGTGTCCTTGTGTCTTTTTTTTTT
>NW_008463352.1:0-799 GCF_000622305.1 Nannospalax galili
GTGAAAAGAAGGTATGATGAAAAAGACCCTTCTCGGAAATAAAAAGCAGGTGCTCACTGAGAATCCCTATTATACCCACTTTACAGATGAGGAAACCAGAGATCAGGAAAGTTAAAGGACTTACCTGTCTCCTGGTTAGTGGCAGAGCCAAGGCTGGAATCCAGGCATAGCTCCTCACACATCGAGGGGCTTATGAGCTGAAGTGTTCCTGCTTTCAACTGCACTGCCCTGTCTCCTGGGCCCTGCTCCCTCTGCAGGAAGCAGGCTGCCTGGGGTTTGCAGACAGTGGCTGTCAGGGGTTGGGGCTGGCAGGAGACAGCTGTGCTGTTGTCAGTGCCTGTTTCTTATTCATGATCTGTTGCCATGCTTAGCGCCTGGGTACAAACAAGTGGTGACAGCTCTAGGCTTCAAAGCTGTCCCAGGGGCAGGAACACAGCCGGCCTGGCCAGGGGCTCCTGGCACCTCACTGATGGAGAGAGGGGCTGGGGCAGAGGTGGCTGTCTTAGAACAGGTGGCTGTTCCAGAGCAAATAGAATGAGGCAGGGAGGCTGCTCAGGGGACAAAGAGGGCCAGTCTCTGAAGCCATCAATCTTGGCTGTGCTCTTTCAGCTTTACAAAAATAGACACATTGCAAAGAGGGAGAGAAGGAAAAACAAAGGGCAAGAGAGTCTTTCAAGGGTGGTGGGAACACTTCCTGCCCCTTATCTCTGTGTTTCTTTCCTGGAGGAGAGGATAATGCATTTCTTGTCCCTGCAGTAAGACACTCTGTGTGTGTGTGTGTGTGTGTGTGTGTGTGTGT
>NW_008463353.1:0-803 GCF_000622305.1 Nannospalax galili
GCCCTCCCCACGACCCGCCGCCCGCGTTTGATTCCGACGCGGCTATACACGCGCGGCTGACAGCTGCAGACGGCACAGGCCTTTCAAGCCGCTCTGATCCGGGTGAACCCCGGGGACCCCCCGCGGGTGTGGACCCCGCCGCTGTGATCGCATGAAAGCGGCTCTGGCAGGTTACGGGGCGCCGCCTTGACCTTCATCCATAATTAAAGGCGCCGGGGCGGTGTGCAAAGAACCAGGGGAGGCCCAGGCACTGCGTCCAGCACCTGCCTTTGTTCACACCGGGGTCCATGTGCCTCTGGCACCTGAGTGCCCAACACGCCCCTTGGACACTGGCACCATCCAGTTCAATCCGGCCAGAGACGGCTCAGAAGGGTTGCAATACCGAGTGCTGAGTGCAAAACCTGCCCCAACGAAGGCAGTGACACAATAGGGATGCTCGGTGCTGAGTGAGGAGAATCTGCGAAGGCCTGCCGTGTGCACAAGCTGAGCACCCAGGTAGACATGCGTGCAGGAGGCCAGGGATGCATGCATTTGTACATCCCAAATGCACACAGGCCATCACAGCCCATGTCCATACGAGCACATGGCCTTGCACAAACGGTTCACACAGTCACAAGAACATGACACACATGCCTGTCTATGGATCACAAAACACAGCACAGGACATCCACACAGACACAGGTGTGTGGACAAGTCGCACAGGACTAAGAACCTGCAGACCTGCCAGTCATGCACAAAGAACTGTCATGTGGAGAACACACACACAGCCCCCAAAACACACATGTCCACAGAGCATTTACCAT
>NW_008463354.1:0-803 GCF_000622305.1 Nannospalax galili
ACAGTCTCATTAAAACCACCACACAACCTTTATATGGTAATCAGTCTCATATTTGGTGACATATTATTATAATTATTCATATGTGTAGTATGTTTATACAATGAACTACTAAATACTTAAAAACAGAAATTCTATTTCATTATTCCCTTTGATTTAGCAGACTTAGAACTTATTAAGGACCCAATTAATACGTGTTCAGTGGATGGACATACTGCATAAATTATATGATATGATGAAGCACTGACAATTGTTTACATATTTGTTCCTGCGATTATTTTTCCAGTTTTACGTTGCATAAGCTCAGAGTGAAATTTCAAATAATACAGAGATTTGTATAGATAATAAAAATGAAAATTTCTTTAAAAATAAAAATGCAAGCCTTATCTCACATGAGGCTAGTCTTTTGTCAAATCTTCTCTTAAGAGTTTATATCTGAAGCTCACCACACCCTTCCTTGGAATACCATTCTATTTAGGAGTGCCAGGAAACTCAGTACTCATACTCAGCTCCCTGACCTTATTTTGAGGTCCATTCTCAAGAAAAAACACATGGAGAACAGAAACCAAACAGAAAGTACAAGAGTTTCCTGTCATTGTGAAGAAACGTGTTCTCATCCTGTTGCCTTGAAATCAGCCAGGCTCTCTTTATCTCTCCACACATACTTCAATATATTTTTTGAGAATTTCATACATGAGCAATGTATTTGTGTCATTTCTATTCCCCCCACAATCCCAACTCTTCCAAGACACCCCCACTCCCATTCAATTTCTTGTATTCTTCTTTGATTATTATTGTAACACATA
>NW_008463355.1:0-803 GCF_000622305.1 Nannospalax galili
ACTGGAGAGATGGATCAGTGGTTAAGAGTGCTTGCTGTCTTCTAGAGATTCAGAGTTCGGTTCCCACTACCCAACTGGGCAACTCACAACTACCTGTAACTTCAGCTCTAGAGGATCTGATGCCCTCTTCTAGTCTCCACAAGCGCCTGCACATATGTGGTATACATTAACAGACACACACATATGAGTAAAAAGAAGGTGGTGGGGGGAGATCCACCGACAGCCAAAGCCAGAGCTGCCCAGTTGCCTCTACAAGACCAGCAGGGTCACCAAGGTCCTGATGAGTTGTCATGTATCAGAACTTTAAGTTCATCCATCTATTAATGCTTCACTGGCCTCTGCATCAGAATGTACATCCATGTCAACCTCTGGGCCTATCTGGAGGCCATTGGCAACATGTAGAGCTTCTTCAAGTATTTCCACAATGTTTGAACTGGGCCTAGGGTTCAGCTTCCACAAGATTTCCCTGGCTGTGGATGATCTATTCTATGGACCAGCCCAACAGATACTGAGACACCTACCTGCCATGGGGTAAGATAGGGCTCCCTATCTGGTTGGCCCCTTTGAACTCAACCTGTTTGCTTCCCCTTTCCAGTCCAGCAGCTTAGCCCATCCCAACAGCCTGTCCCTCAACTACTAGGAGGAAGGGCCCCAACTGGGACAAAACTGTATTCCACTGTCTCTGAGCCCCAGCTGTGGGTAGAATCTTCCTTGTATGTCCTGAGTAACTGTGCCATTGTCAAATGATACCATGAGCATGTGTGGTATAAATGTATGTTCCAGGGCTGGAGAGATGGCTCAGC
>NW_008463356.1:0-803 GCF_000622305.1 Nannospalax galili
CTTACATCCATGCAGGCAATACACTCATACACATAAAATAAAAAATAATAAGTAAGGCTGGGTGTGGTAGCACAAGCCTTTAATCCCAGCACTCAGGTGGCAGAGGCAGGCAGATCTCTATCAAGTTCAAGTCCGGCCTGGTCTACCTAGTGAGTTCCAGGACAACTGGGGCTACAGGGAGAACCGTCTCAAAAAAACAAAAGACAAAAAAATAAATAATTTTTTTAAGTAAGGTAGAAAACAATAGAGGAGGACTCCTTTACAGGCTAGCACACCTGTACAAACACATACACATATACACAATTTACATGATCATCAATGACGTGGATAAATTACTTGAAGAGAAGGCCACACGGATTATAGCAAGACAGATAATCCAGGAATAGTTGCTTGCAGATTGTAGCGTGCAGACTTTTTAAATGATTATCCATGTGCGTTGTCAGATTCTGTGATGAACAGGTTGAAGAATCTTAAAACGGCTACCTTCAGAGAGGATTTTCCTAAAGGAGAGAGGACTTAGTTTCCCTCCTTTTCTGGAACTTCTCCCACCTTTACCCTCATGGTGCTTTATCCTGAGAATAAATGAAAGCAGAGCTCTGGCTGGGCAGAGGGTGCCTCCCTGGGGCAAATCACAAGGCTGCTTGGGAGGAAGTGCGGCAGACTGAGTCTCCTTGTCCTATAAGGCGTTTTGTTCTCAAGCTTCACAGCTTAGATCTTGTGCCACCAGAGAAATACTGAATTGGCCTCTTTTGAAAGATCAAAACTCCTAAGATTTCCCTCCCGTGATTCTGCTTCCAGCTTCT
>NW_008463357.1:0-803 GCF_000622305.1 Nannospalax galili
TAGACTCGAGAAATAGAAATCACAATGAACCACTCATCAAGATTACTATATAATTCTTCATATTGGGAATATTATTGGAATTCTGAACTTGTTCTTAGTATCTAAAGCACAGTGCTAAGAATTTCTATTACAACTCACATATTAAAATCATTTACTTATTTTAGGTTTGCCTCTATTCTCTTTCTTTCCTTGTTACCCCAGAAGTCTAATTCAAAATATCTTACATAAGCTTATTTTTTCCTCATTAATTTTATCTTGCAATTCTCCATTTCACATTGTTTCATAAGAGTGTGGTCTCCACACTCTAATGAAATGTCTTGCTATGTGGCAAGATTTCAGCGTAGATGATGATGATGGTCAAAAAGGAAGAGGTAATCACTGGTGAAAACATTTAGCTTTAGCCTCAGGATGACCCTGTTGTTCTCTAAAGCCTTAAATCCAATTGGAGGATTTGGTGAGACGTTAACTCTTCATGTGTGTCAGGATAACATTGAAAAGTAAATCCATTTGGTTTTCTCCACATCTCAGAATGCAGTAGCCAGGTTGACATCTTGTGATGGGCTCATTACGAGACTAAAGTACTTAACCCCCGGATAACAAGGAATAATCACAAGCCGGGGAACCTGGGCACATCCTGCCACTGTGTCTACATGGAAGTATCTAGGAACCAGTTGATAAGAAGGGGAAGATCAGATATGGGTACAGTAAAATGTTGGGGCAGCAAGAAGTTTGTGCTGTGAAGAACAATGTGGTTAGTGGACTGTCGCGAGTGGAGTTATTAAGGCTTAGTTGAGCATCACCTC
>NW_008463358.1:0-803 GCF_000622305.1 Nannospalax galili
CACCATTATCACCACCTCCATCACCACCACATCCATTACCACCATTATCACCACCTCCATCACCACCACATCCATCACCACCATTATCACTACCTTCATCACCACCACATCCATCACTTCCACCTCCACCATCATCACATCCATCCTCTATCACCATCACTACCATCACCAGAACCTCCATCACTAGCACCATTATCACCACCACATCCACCACCAGCACCTCCATCACCATCACATCCATCATCACCACATCCATCATCACTATCACCACCACCTCCATCACCACTACCACCACCTCCTCCATTGCCATCACCATCATTTCCATCACCACCACCACCTCCACTGCCATCTCTCCTACCATTACCACCTCTACACTACTACCATTACTACCATGACCATCACATGTTCTACCTCCTCTACCACCACCACCATCCCCTCTATCACTATCACTATGACAAGGCTACCACCGTTCCCATCACCCCTGCTTATTTCTAGGAAGAGAGAAGCATGGAACTGCCTGCTTGTTCAGTAATATACATGAATGCCCTTGCCATAAAGACAGGAACATTCTTTGAATTATTTCCAGTACTAAAATGTAGAGAACCAAAAAGAAAGGGCACAAGATGAAATTTCATTTGCCAACACAATGAAAGAAGCGGGGAGGACACAAGGCACATTTCTAAAGAGGCATCTCTGCACAAGAGAACAGCAGCTGTTAAATTTAGAAATTGTCTATAAAGTCATGAGGTAGGTTTCAATGGTAATGTTTATCACCTCTACTTATTAGCATGACATAAATTTCC
>NW_008463359.1:0-803 GCF_000622305.1 Nannospalax galili
CAGGCCAACTGGGGCTACAGGGAGACTGTCTCAAAAAGACCAAAAACAAAAGATAATCAAAAATTTCAACTCCAGTCACCATCTCCCAGCTGCACCCAGTAGGTAAATAAACATGTTGAGCAGACACAGACATATGAGCCAGACATGATGACGCACATCTGTAATCCCAGCACTTGGAAGGCTGAGGCAGGAGAATTGCACATGAGTTCAAGGCTGGCCTCAACTTGGAACTTACTTTGGAATGTGCACAGTTGGTCCATACACCAGTTCAAAGGTGAGGCCATAGGAGATATCAGGTGTCTCTGCCCAGCCATGAAAACAGGGCAGGTACAACTGGCACCAGAGAGAAAGGTGACTCCCTAGTGGACCCAACCAAGGCTACCACCCTGCAGCCTGAGGCAAAGCTACTGCAGTAGATTCTGTTACCTGTCAACAAGGAAACTGACTGCTAGCAGTTATAAGCAGCTGAGATGTGGGGCTGTTTGTTACACAGCATTAGCACAACTGCAATATCAAATGTTCTCACACAACCAGATGCACAGAGAGCAGAACTCACAGCTCCCACCCACAACACTCCCCAGCACCTGAACACAGCTTATGTATGGGGTACAGAGATGTAGTGGGAAGGGTGGGCTTTCGAGTCACACTTCTGCACTGAAAAGCTGGGGTCCTGTACATGTACTTTCTAAACCTCAGTTTCTTCATGTGTGAAAAGCAGAACCTGCATCACAGGAGCGAGGGGAAGAGAAGGGAAGGGAAGGTTGCACGGGGGCCTCGCTCAGTCCCTTGCATCTGCAGTTGCA
>NW_008463360.1:0-803 GCF_000622305.1 Nannospalax galili
CAACTGCACAAAACTCTGCCACCACTTGGTTTCACTGTAAATTTTTTAAACTCAATAGAATTCAAAACACAGAGCTCTTCTCCCAAGAGTCTGCTCAGAGGTGGTTAGAGCTCCTTAAATGTTTATTATTAACCTGACACAAAGCCTTTCAGGCAGATAAAAAGTCCCATGCCAGTTAGTGCTTACATTTAGCAACTGCAATTGTGCTGGGGCAAACACCATCTGCCAGGGTAAAGGGCAGGCAGTGAGGGCAAGGAAAACTGCCTTACACTTGCCAAGGACAATGGGTCTTCCAGTAGCCAAAGCTGATACCTATTTCTCTGATGAGTGTGAGAGAAAACTTGGAGCTGTCCTTGGAACAAGAAAATGTGCTAAATTCTCAGGCTCTGGCCTATGGAGGGGAGATCAACAGGTGTGTCTAAGTGCTCAGACTGGGGACTAACTCCCTGGTAGGGCAGGGATCAAGCAGAGTACAAGTCAAGTTTCTCCTACAAAGTTATGTTACTTTTTTTTTGCACATACTCAGTGGAATGATTATACTAGAAATTACAGCTGTCAGTAATCAATGCTGCTGCCCCACAAAAACTGAAGATCAGTTGGAGGGAAAAGAATGGCATCAGACCAAAAAAGTGAATCAGAGAAAAAGATGAATGAAACAGGTCAGCTCCAAAGTTAAGTCATCTAGCCAATAACCAAGGCCTACATTTCATGTTATAAGAAGATAAATTTAGGGCTGGAGAGATAGCTTAGCAGTTAAGAGCACTGGTGGTTCTTGCAGAAGACCTGGGTTCGAATCCCAGCAC
>NW_008463361.1:0-803 GCF_000622305.1 Nannospalax galili
TGATTTTTAAGGAGTCTTTTCTGTCTCAGCCAGAAAAGTGTGTAAGATTCCTTAGTTTTCTGGAATCTGGAGACTGTTTTCAGAAGGCAGTGTCCACAAGGTGATGGACTCTATCCTTCTTGCCTGTGGTTCTGTCTTTCTGACTTAGAGCAGTACACAGTCCCTGCTAGATAAATAGATGAAGAAATAAATAAATTAGCTGTCAAGGAGAGAAGGTGGCTGGCAGCTGAGCTACGTGACTGTCTTGTGTTGGTGACATTGCTGAGTGACGTTGTTGAAGGCCTTGTAGTTGAGAATATGCCTTTAAAGCCACGTGAGCCTCCATGGGAAACCACTGTCCTCAGTCCCCAAGCAGCAGCCTTGGGGAGGTCATTTCCTAGTCTGTTTCCTCACCTGTCCAAGGTGACTGACAGTCCCTACTCTTCAGGACAGCTGTTTTGCTTTTGCCTTTTAATTTGTTATTTTCTACTGGTGTGTATTCATTGCACATAGTGAAAGTTTCATAAAGACATTTTCACTCAAGTACATCATGTACTTAGACATTCATCCCCCCACCTTCCCTTCTCTGCACTCCTGCTACGCCCCTTCTGTCTCGAGATAGTCTCACTTCTGCTTCCATTTCATTCATAAAAATCATTTTATGCACCTATATGAAATCTCATATCCACACATAAGAGAAAACGTATTATTTGCTTTTCTGAGTCTGGAGTTTATCTAAAATGATTGTCTCAAGTTTCATGCATTTTCCTGTGGAGACTATAATTTCATGGCCAAGTAAAACTCCATTTTTTGTGTGTGTGTGT
>NW_008463362.1:0-800 GCF_000622305.1 Nannospalax galili
CTCAGAGCCTCAAGCTGGTGAAATGTGACTATGAACAAGACAGCACTGACATCTGTTTGTAACACTGCTGTGAGAGTTAGAAACAAGTGCAAGCCTCCTTGGACGGTGTGGGTATAGTATACACCCTCAGTGGGTGAAAGCTATTGTTAATACTCTCTGTATCACATAGAGAGGCTGTGCCAAGTCTTACATCTGGAATCCCACAGGGCTGGCTGAGCCCAGCTGTTGACACATGCTTGGCCAAGGCAGAGTCTCCTGAGAGGACCCCACCCTTCAAGATGCCCAGGAAGTCCTGGGCCTTTACCTCATCAGAAATGGAAGTCTTATCAACAGTTGACAGTGCTTTTATTGCAAAGTCCCTGCAGCCTTTCTCTCTAATCTCCAGTTCAGTAAGGAAAAGCTGTGCTTTACAAAGCCCCTTTTCATTTCTTCTCCCCAGGAGTGTTCTCCTGTGCAGAACCACATAGGAAACGGCCTCCGCAGTGATTCCCCACAGTGCTTCTCCCCTAGTTAGTCTTCATTGTGTGCTCAGTCGAATTCACCTCTCAAGGTGGAAGTCAGGAATTCCGGAGTCCTGTTCCCTATTTGTCACTATTGAGCTGTGCAATTTTGGAAAAGTCACTTGCTCTCTGGGCTTCACTTTTTTCTTGTCTAAGAGGAAAGGGAGAGAGGTATCTGCTGAGAGTCCTTCTGCTTCAGTGCACAAATGCTGGGTGTGAATCTGTTCCACACCATTCAGTCTTCCCTATTGGACTCATAGTGTGGAGTGTGTGTGTGTGTGTGTGTGTGTGTGTGTGTGT
>NW_008463363.1:0-803 GCF_000622305.1 Nannospalax galili
TTTTTAATATTTTATTTATTTTTTAATTTTATGTGTATTAGTGTATTGCCTACATGTATGTGAGTGCACCCACATCATGCAACGCTGTGGTTTTTTAAAGTTCCTTTAATGGTTAATGTGTAAAAAACTAACCTATTTTGATTCCTTCACAGAATGATACCAGTAGATTCTAGAGTTATTATTGATGTTGATGATGATCCCATAACTTCCTAGTGGAAAATAAAAAAGAATGACATTTATTTTCCACCCCTAGGACCCAACAAGTTTTGAAAGGGAACCATGTCATCAGTTTGGAAGAGTCCGCATGGATCTGAGGCAATGCCAGAGATCATAGTAAAAATCATTGGAAGTAAACACTTCCGATACCTCATGGAAAAGCCAACTATGTAAGTTTCCTATCTGAAAAATAGCTGTGTTTCTTGGGTGATAATGAAATTCTTTTTTTTAACCAAGAAATTTACATTTTAAAAATGCCATCTGTGGAAAATTAAGTCATTAAGATATGAACGTAGAAGTAAAACAGTATTGATAACTCCGTGAACAGTTTTCCTGATATTTTTCATCTTTATAATTCCCTGTCCGCTTTAACGACTTGGGCTGATGTTCAAAACAGATAGGGAATATGAGTATTGGGACATTCATAAATATTAATGGAATATTGCTGCTTCTCCTCATCAGGTTTGTAATCTACCACATGGAATAATTCGGTGTGGGGAGGGAGAAAGAGAGGAGCTGTTAGTCAATTTGTTGTGAATTAAGGGAGTGGGATTAATAATGAATCACAACTTGTAAGATTTTCACTT
>NW_008463364.1:0-803 GCF_000622305.1 Nannospalax galili
CTTCAGTCCTCAGGGAGCCTTCTGGTAGTTCCATCCTGTGCTCTGCTCCCCGTGTGCCACAGCGTATGCCCTAGGAAAGCTGCGCTTAGGTGGGACCAACACTGAGAGGTGAGAGCTGGTACATCACACAGAACTGCCCTCGGCTATTGGTGAGCTCTGTCTGAATTGGATGACAGCAGCCTCCTATGGTGGTTGACACTGGCACCTTGTTCTCATAAACCCACAGCAACCCTGCTAACTTCTTGGCTTGTGTGCATCCTCCCTGGTGGGCAGCCTGGATTAGGCCCTTAAAAGTTGATTTCATATATTGGGTACAGTGACTTTGGACCTCCAAAGGCAGGTCACCATAACCATGTGTCGAGGCAGAGTTTGCCAAGGCCAGTACCTCGGGGAATGCCATTGGCACGAGACAGTCACCACAGTAGTCACACCTCCCTGAACCCCTACCAGGGGCACCCATGAGTCAGGAATTTATCTTGGGTCCTGAAGCTCTCCCTAGTTGGGCTAGCCCTGGGTCCCATTGCTCAGGGTGGCCAGTTGCCCTGGGAAGCCCATCAGAGAAACCTGCAGGGCACTGGTCTCTGCCAAATATTCATACACAAGGGGCCACTGCCCCTCTGTATGTAGAGTACGGGATGCAAGGTCCTCCCCGAGGTTCAGAGAGGAGGAAGCACCTCTCCTGGGGGTTGGGGGGAGCATGCTGTGGGTCCACAGGGCACTGACATCCCTTGTCCCTTAAGGAAGGGCCTGGCTTCATGGTAACGGTGAGCTGTGGTCTCTTGTCTGTCCTGCCTTGCTAACAC
>NW_008463365.1:0-803 GCF_000622305.1 Nannospalax galili
TCTGGGGCTTCTTCAAGGCATAAGGACCCCCAGACATTACTGAAACCCAGTTTAACTCTTCGTGGCCCAGTGGGTGGAGATCAAAGCAGGACTGTGTTGCCCAGGCACGCAATCAGCTTCTCCACTTGCTGTGGGGGAGCCCTCTGATAGTTGCAAAGTATCCAAGTGTGAAGAACACAAACAGAGACATTTGCAGTTCTCACATAGACATACTGACAGCCCAGCACACTAAGCTCTATGTTGGAGGCTAGATACAAATTCCTAGTGGTAACAATAACAACTAACATTTGTCAAATAGTTATGTGTCTTTATGTGCCAGGCAGTGTGTTAATAATTGACTCCTCATGATATTCCTAGGAGGTAAAGAAGAATAGATTTAAATGTGAAAATGAAGACAGGTCATGGAGGGCTTCGCACCTCATCCTTTATTTATGGAGTGCATTCTGTATGCAAAGCTCTGTGCTAGGACCACAAAGTTCAAAGCAAGGTCCCCATCTTCCAGAATCCTGCAGCCTAAATTCTATATGACATCCAGAGAGGCAGAGTTGATGGGCAAGGCCCTTCCTCATGGCTCTTCATGGCTCTCTTCCCTGCGCTCCAGCAGCCATGAAGTACCATCCGTCACAGGAACAGGCTACAGTAATGGACATTTCAAAGTTCTTGCCTTTCAGTTCAGTTTTTCATTTTCCCCCCACGTTTAGCATATGCTTCGATCCATCTATTAAACTTATGCTTTCAATTTAAAAACAATAATATGGCCTGGGTTCGATTTAAAATTGAATTTCTCTAAGATACTTGGGTAC
>NW_008463366.1:0-802 GCF_000622305.1 Nannospalax galili
ACTTAAATACTGGATACTAGAGTCAACATGTCTTATGTCACATGACAAATGGAAAAGAAATGGAAGGAAACAAAGAAATTTGCTGTCCACACAAAGTCATAAGGAAGCAAGGAATACGTGCTCATGACAACTACAGACTTTGTAATTGGTCACATCGTCGTAGCTGGTATCGATAATGATCTGCTACCATTCTGCATTCTCTTTGTCTTCAGTAAGCATTCACAGTCACAGTTCTTTACTGATGACTGTAAAGGGACCCAGTCCTGCATTCCTGAAGAGACTGTCTGGGTCACAATTTAATCCAGCCTGAATTTCCCACTGACTTTAATCACACAGTATGGCAACACGGAAGTGCCCTAAGGTTTTTCCAGTAGGTCACTCTTCCTTTGTTCCTTGGTGGCACTCAAAGGGTATAGTTTTGGCTCAGTCTCCCTGCATGTGGCCCTGTACAAAGCCCCTCAACCATTCTGAAATCTTCCTCAGGTTGTGGTTCAAGGTCTTCCTTGGGACACTGGCTATTTCCCATTCTGTTCAGGCCAATTCCTGTGCCCACTTGTGCCCACACACATACCCGGCAGGGTGAGCTCCAGATGGGGCCAAGTAGAGATGGTTTTTGGCATCATTTTTTAATGTATCACTTAGCAGCAGCATCTACCCTTGAACTTCTGCTTGCCAGAGGGTCAAATTCACAGACAGTTTAAGCTGAAAACAAACAGTAGTGAAGCTGAACTTTGCCCGCTCAATGACAAACACGCATTCAGATCTTAATATTGTATTTTATCATCAAGTGGCTTTCCTATCA
>NW_008463367.1:0-803 GCF_000622305.1 Nannospalax galili
AGGGAGTCGTATCTCCTGGAGCAGGATTGTGAGGATCATGGGTGATGGGAACCTAACTCAGAGCTTCTGAAGTGAAGACAGGCTTTGTGGTATTTAATCCCCTAAAACTGTGAGTGGGGAATTATTATCTTAGTTGTGTGGATAAGGAGACAGAGGTCAGGAAAGGGTAAGAGACTCAGCAAAGATCACACAGCTAAGTGTAACTGAGCTAGGATTTGAAATCAGTTCCACCAAGCCACCCAGAGATCAAACCTCTATCACCATCTCCACGAGATACAGTGGGATGAAGAAACCCAAGGGCTGTAGCAGAAATCAAAGGAGGCAGGGGTTTGACACCAGCAGGGGTAAGGGGTGAAGGGTTAGGGTGAGTTCTGGGTGTTTCCTAAAATTGTTCACTGTAGCTTTAAACTAGATGAAACAATTTTCAATACATGATCAGTGAGACATTTTAAAAGAAATGACAAAAAACCTCTAATCACCTAGATAGGCTTTAAAGATACAGAACCAAATAAAAACTGGCTTGTTTTTGTTTGAACAGTGAAATTAAAATGGTGGACTATACAGTCGCTTTCCTGGACCTTCTTCCATTGCTTTATAGTGCTGCGATTCTGGGAAGTTCATTAACTTCTTTCAGTCTGTTTCCTAAATGTATTTTGATAGAGCAGCAGTAAAGGCCCTTTAAGGGAAAACTCCTTCTGGTCAAGAAAACAGAATCTCTGGTCCAGGTGGACCATTCCAGCTGGCAAGGTCAAGGACCTGGCTAAGGGACCAACCAGGGGTAGCTGGTTGACTTTGAACCATGC
>NW_008463368.1:0-804 GCF_000622305.1 Nannospalax galili
CAACTGCTCAAGGTGTAGAAAATGAGAGATGGCAGAGTGCTCATCCTTAAAGTGGCATTTATATCGCATCCCTCCTCCCAAGGCTCAGGAATCATCTTAGAAGAGGGGGAAGAAAGATTTTAAGATCCAATAATAGTAGATGAGTACAAGAAATCTGGTTTTTGGACAACACTAGTTGTACATATGAACTCACAGTAGTTTCTGCAGCTTGCACAAGATCTCTGCAAGTCAACTCAGAACAAAATTTCATCATAGAGGGAGGATGTGGACAGGAAGTCCCACTGCTAGCTGAAGAGCTATTGAAAATTCATAGATGCTTGAAGAAACTGTGTGCAGTATATCATTCTTAATATATATTGTATATAAGTAAATTAAATAGAATGCTCAAAATGTGTTGAAACTTTTTCATGATAGTGATTTCTACAGGAAAGTGGGTGACAAGTTAGTAATAGATACAACAGGATTTAGGTCTACACTTCAGGAGGATTCAGTTAGTTAAACCCAAAGCAGTAGAGACAATGACAAATTCAAGAGATGGATGAGTGCTTATCGCACAGGGAGAGATGAATTAAATGTGTGAGTGAAGCTTCATATATTTGAAAAACCAAAAGACAATGTTACTGAAGCCAGCACCATAGACATAGATGACGGAAACTAGGGCAACTGAGTCCGGAAAAGCCAATACAGGTGACTACAGTAGAATCAGTCATCTACTAGTATCCCTGTCAGAGCATACAGCTTATTTGTACAAATCAGTACTTTATATTGTATGTCATATAGATCTTTGCTTCATATGTAAAATAA
>NW_008463369.1:0-803 GCF_000622305.1 Nannospalax galili
GCTATGGGTGCTGCTGCTCTGGGTACCAGGTGAGAGGGTGCAGAGAAGTGTTGGGAGCATTCACTGTGGCTGTCAGTTTTCTATGCTTCTGGGTCCTTGATTATTAGAATTACACAATTTGTAATTAATTTTAAGTTACCTAGTTCCCTTTTTTTCTCTCATAGAAATGCCCAGGACTGCAGAACCATGTATCATAGGCAATGGTGCTCCATTGGGGTGGTTTCAGTACATCTGTGATAGCAAACTATGTGTTTATCATTTCAGGCACTGATGGAGACACTGTGCTGACCCAGTCTCCTACTTCAGTGGCTGTATCTCTGGAACAGAAGGCCACCATTTCCTGAAAATCCAGGGGCAGTATCAGTGTATTAAAAACTAGTATTTTGAATTGTTATCAACAGAAACCAGGACAGCCTCCCAAACTTTATAGACAAACTAATTGCGCATCTTGGGTACTTGCAAGGTTTAGTGGCAGTTGGTCTGAGATTTCTTTCTTATTTCCCTTTTCCTGTTTCACTTACTTGGTTTCTAAACAAGTTCTCACTATACACCCCAAACTAGAACTCACTATGACCTAGTTGCTGAAGGAAACCTTGTCTCCTTAGAAAAACCCTAAAGAGTGGGTCCTCATGATGTCCCCACACCTGTTTAAGACACCTATATCAAACGTTTTCCTCCCAAGGCTCAGCGATGATTGCTGAGACCAGAAAGATCGTAAAAGCCAGAGAAGGTGGTTACCACAAGGAATTAAGAGTTTTCCAGACAGCTGGTCAGTTACTCCTATGAACTCACAGCAATGCTGA
>NW_008463370.1:0-796 GCF_000622305.1 Nannospalax galili
GATAGATAGATAGATAGATAGATAGATAGATAGATAGATAGATAGAAATTGTTAAATTTAGCCTATCAGCAATCTTTTGTATGTCTTCCACAGAAGATGATCCTTTCAGACTCCATGCTGGGAGAGTCTCACCTTTTGATAACCATTTTCATCAGAGTTGCAGATTTTGCATATGAAGATATCAAAGAGAATCTGCAGACTCTTCAGTAGGCACCAAAGATCATTGTGTGAACGTGTATGTTTCGTATTGTAGAATATACTTCAGTGAGCTGAAGAGCTGCTGGACAAACATTCTGGAAACAGCTGAGATCAAGGGTCTTTCCAGCCTTCCCACCCAAGTCCTCTAACCCTAGCCTTATCCTTGCAACCTGGAGTACAGGGCTTCTTTCTGAAAACAATGGGCTTTGAATATTTCCTTCCTGTAAACTGCTCATGATATTTTCAGACAAGGAAGACTGATTCTGAGAGGTTTGGCAATTCCTTTATCCCACATTTTCCGGAGCCAGTGAGTAACTCATTAATGAGTCTGACCTGAAACAACCAAAACACTTCCCTGAGTTTCAGAAAGGGTGAAGACAAGTTGGAGTCTCCAGTGTTGAAGCAGTTCTGAAGCTGCTTAGGACTCATGCTCGTACCCTTTGAAGCACAATCTTCAGATGGAACTAGTTCAGTTTCCCACAAAAGCAGCCACAACTTCCAGCCGTTGATAGGCACCTTGGGAACAGGCAGAGACAGGCAACTCTAACGTTCCCTGCTCTTGGCATCTACTAGTCAGCCACATTCACAGAGCACCAGC
>NW_008463371.1:0-804 GCF_000622305.1 Nannospalax galili
CACACACACACGCATAGCACCAAGTGCTACAAGCAGTGGATATCCATTAAAAGCAATGAGATAATTATCCCATTTGTGTTGCAAACAAGAGGCAGGATTAAACTGACAACATCTGTTTGTGCGCCTGTGTGCTATTCTAGGTCAACAGGGGTCAGAAAGGGCAAAATCCTTCTGATAAGGGTTCACTCTTCCTTCTCCATTTCATGCAAGAGATACTGTTTCATAAAAAATAAAATAAAATAAAAAAGGAGGCCTTGGTTTTAGAGCACAGTTCCAGGAGAAATCTGGAGGATCAGATTCTCAGAGCACTTCAAGTCCCACTCAGCTAAAATGGATGCTAGAAGTCAGGCTGTTTTTATTCAGGCATCGCTAATAACGTGACATCAAATACCACCATCAGAGGAGGATGGGGGAGAAAGATATTCTCTAGAAGAGAAAACAGAGAAGGGTGGAGGTGTAGCTCAGAATAGAGCATGCCTAGCATGCATAAGGCACAAGGCCCTAGGTTTGAGTCCCAGAAAAGGGAAAAAAAAGAGAGAGAAAAAGACAAAAGAAATATGCCAACTCAATATAGTCTATGATCTATGACTGGATTTAGCATTTTATACTTAGAAAAATGCAGGTTTTGAATATGAGTGATATATTAGATAATGAATGATATATTAGAGAACTCCAATGGTATGCCAATGGTGGTGTGGCTGTAGGAAAAGGACCTAATTATTAGAATATGCATGAGAAAGTACTTAGGAGGGAAGTGCCACAATGTCTCCAACTTACTTTCAAAAGCTCAGTAAGAAAAAAAAA
>NW_008463372.1:0-803 GCF_000622305.1 Nannospalax galili
GAGTTCCAGAACAGCTGGGGCTACAGGGAGACCCTGTCTCAAAAAAAAAAGAAAAAAAAGAAAAAAAAAAAGGAAAATGGGAGATAGATATGATGGCTCACATCTGCAATCCCCGATTTCAGCAGCCTGGGACAAGAAGGGTGGATTGCTTTGATTTTGAGGCCAGCCTGGCCTACATGGTGGTGAATTCCAGGCCAGACCAAGCAACGGTTAAGGACAGTTCTCAAAACAAACATACATCTAAAACTACAAACCAAACGAAAAACATTTCCATCATCCCAGAAAATTCTACTGAATGGGGAGTAATCAGAAAGAAGGCAGAGTTTATACCCTTCTTGTTCACAGAACCAGATAAGGGCTCTTCATGTAATTCTGGCATATTTCCTTCCAGTCCTCCACTCACTTTTATGTCTGACACTGATGAGGGATCCTGAGCCCTCTCCCTCCCACACACCAGGAAGGCAGCAGTGCCACCAGTCACTGGTTTGGGCCCCGTACCCAAGGACGGTGGATTCTGAAGACCGTATTCACTTTCTTGGTTTTCAAAGAGGCAACTCCACAATCCCTTCTCTCCTACAGGCCCTCGAAGGCAGCCCTCACCTCGAATGTTGGTTTCAAACACAGAGGCATTCACATCGATATCAAAGTCCACATTGTCCTGGAGCACCTCAACCACTCTTTGGAATTCGGAGATATTCCCCAAAATCTGGAAGAAAAGAGAAATCTAACCATCTGGTTCACTGAGGCACAGAAGCAGTATGCTGGGGTAGCCCTCATTTATTCCATTAGCCAGGTGTGGTGGC
>NW_008463373.1:0-804 GCF_000622305.1 Nannospalax galili
TTAACTATGTAAGATATTATTTCTGAAACAATTTTAGATATATCCACTATGATTTTAAACTGTGTCTCGACCTGTGTTATTTACTTTAGCTGCTTAAAGAAGCATTGAGTTAATGTTTTTTTTTAATCTCAAATAAAATATCATAGTTCTGTGGTAGCCATTGTTTTACAATGAGAGAAATAACTGCAACTAGAGAAAACTGTATAAAAATTAAATAGTATTTTTGTAAGGTTCCATTTTGTAAAGAGAATAATATTCAAAGACTTTTGTAGCATACAAAGTGAAAACTTGTATCTGCGAAACTATACTTGTATTAAATGTGCTTTTTAAATAAAAGCTCATAACACAACTAATCAAGGCGTTGAAGTTGGGACTGTTTGAAGGATGCTTGTTTGGGTCTGTGGATGAGAGGAGGAAGCATTGCTGGCGGGCCTGAGTGGAATTGCCTCAATGGAGCACCAAGTTCCCGATTCTGTCAGTGAGAAACATGGTGGCCACAGCAGAGACAGGATGTGGAGGCTGCGCTTTCGTCTCTGAAAGCCTGTTTGCAGAGGAAGGCTCTGGGCTGGCTCTCACCGCGGTTCTTTAAAAGGAGCTTTTGTGTTCTCAAGGGGGTTTCATGAGGGAGGTGGGAGCTGTGGGTCTCCCAAAGACAGATAAGGAGAGTGCCCTAGATAAGGTGGGCTTGGGGAGCTTAAAGGAGAGTCTTTCCCACAGCCCTGCAACAAAGGAAGAGGGTGCGCCGTTGACAGTGGCACTGGGCTCCTGCTCTCCTGTTTTGTGCTCCTCCTACCTGGAAGGAAC
>NW_008463374.1:0-804 GCF_000622305.1 Nannospalax galili
CTATGAAGAGGGAGCTGCAGACAGTGAGCTGCAGAGGGAGGAGTGTTGGCTCCATCTCTGAAGTGAGCAGCACAGAAAAAAAATGGTCCTGGTGTCTCACCTGCATGGATGTGAGAAGGGGCATTTACTGACCTGGGGTGAGACTGCAGGCCCACAAGACGTGGGCAAAAGCTAACAGAGACTCTGGGTGGGGTGCAGAAGTGATATGGAAAGGTGGGCCTCTAAGCCACAGAATGGAACAGGGCACAGGGTGTTCGCCTTCTAAGTAAGTCTATTTCCCCTATTTTAAAAATAAACTATGAAAAATTCAAATAAAGGTGTGTTATATAGTTTGTCTAACAGCACCAGTAGCAAGGGACCCTAAAAGAACTCAGGAGACAAATTGGTATAGTCAGCAGGATAATGGCACTAGGAATGACAAGCCACAGGAGTTTGGAAAAAGCTAGAGTGCTAATGATGGTGCTGGTGTGGATCTTACAATGGATTATAAAATATGTAACTAAAAAGAAGCCAGCTATGCAGAAGTGTGGGCCACAGCTGTGTTGTAAATGTGGGGAAATAGCCCTGTTAAGCGTATATGAAAATTTATTAAAGATTATAGAAAGGCTAGAAAAACTTTTACAGGCCTGGGGCACAAGCAGAGAACCCAGAGAGGGGGTCGTGAACACTTTGCATAAAAAAAGATTATCCCAAAGCAGGAGAAGCTGAAAAGGCTAGGGAGGTACTGGCAGATTCAGTTGCAGAACTTTAGAAAGAAAAAAATGGGACATTTTAACTTGTGTAAGGTCCAAGGACTCTGGAAAA
>NW_008463375.1:0-804 GCF_000622305.1 Nannospalax galili
AGGGAAATGCACGTCCTGGAGGAGCAGAGGCTCAGAGAGAAATGGAGCCAGAGTCCTCCTGACATGCTAT
This sequence comes from Nannospalax galili, assembly GCF_000622305.1. Taxonomy (NCBI): domain Eukaryota; kingdom Metazoa; phylum Chordata; class Mammalia; order Rodentia; family Spalacidae; genus Nannospalax; species Nannospalax galili. Next base: position 71 of record NW_008463375.1, read on the forward strand.
GGGCCTCTGAATCATATGCAGCCTGAAGACCCCTTGTGAAGACTAATCTTCATTATCACCTTGACTGAATTTAGGATTGTCTAGAACATGCCTCTGGGCAACTCTGTGAGATTATTAAAATACTAACTGAGGAGGGACACCCTGAAGTGGGTGGTACCATTCCTTGGCGTGAGGTTCTGTACTGAATAAAAAGGGGATAGGAAAAAAGTATACTCCACTGAGTATGGCATTCCCGTTTCTCTGCTTCTGGGTTCTTGGAGATGTGAGATGTCCCAGCCATGCTTCTGCCACCATGAACTCCACCATGCCTTCCCCACTATGATGGACTGTACCCTCTCAAACCGGAATCAAAACAAATCCTTCTTCCCTTATTTCTTGTCAGGTCACAAGAACCAGAGAAGTAACTAATATACTCCTTCTCCACTTCTGAACATTTCAGTTATGGAACTTAATAAACTCCTTTCTTCGAAGCTAGTTTGGACCAAATGGTCTGTCATAGGAAAAATGATTCTCCTTGACATTCTCTTTAAGTCATAGTTTCTAAAAGGGACCAAATACCTTGTACAGTTAAGGTGAGATGGCTTATGTAAAGTATATATGTTGGTTCCTGAAACATAGAAATTATCTTTGTGACTGATGACTACTATTTAACAACTTACTGTAATAAGAAAATACTTAATAGAACTGGGTGTATTTGCATTATATTTATTAAACTTATAGAACTTTATTTTATT
>NW_008463376.1:0-803 GCF_000622305.1 Nannospalax galili
TCTGCAAGAACAACCAGTGTTCTTAACCGCTGAGCCGTCTCTCCAGCCCTCCATGGCTTCTTGGTAAGTCACACTTCAGCTCACCTCAGGGAACATTGACTGCCCGGTGTGGACCAGTAGTGTCCCTTGCTTCTCTTTGCTCACCAAACGTTTTCACTTTCCCCCTTGATCACACCATTTATTTTACCTGAAATGGACGCACTTAGCCTGAAAACCCCATCTGAATCTTCAGTCAGGGCTGCTTCATAAACAAATCTTTTAAAATACACGATCATGATTTCTGAAGCCCTTTAGAATGTACATGGAGTTATAGCACATCATCATAGCTGTGTGTAGAACGTTCTTTGTCTCCTATCCACATCCTCAAGTCATTTGAGGGTAGGTAGGAGGATGATGCCTCCGGTAGGGAGTAAATAAAGCTTTCTTTAAATCAAAATTTAAAAATACGTGAACATATCTGCAGTGGAAAATGGGCTAATCATGCAGTCAAAGCTAGGAGGTATAGAGAATTTGTTGTGGATAATTTTACTCTACTAGGAACTTGTGATGCTACGTAGTACAACAGCATTATTGTACACTGGTAATCTGACAGCTCATCTCCCTCGACTAGAGACACTGGGGAAGAGGGGGCCTCAAGTGAGGAATTTGCTCCATCCGATTGGCCTTTGGGCCACTTGGTGGGTGCCATCCCTAGGCAGGTTGGCTAGGGCTGTGTAAGAACAGTGGCTGAGCAAGTCAGAGGGAGCAAGCCAGTGGGCACGCTCCTGCACGGACTCTGCTTCAGTTCCTGTCTCTGGGTTCCT
>NW_008463377.1:0-803 GCF_000622305.1 Nannospalax galili
TAGCTGCCATGTGGGTGCTGGGAATTGAACCTGGGTCCTGTGCAAGAACAGGACTTCTGAGCCATCTCTCTAACCCCTTGTGCCTACTTTAAAAGAAGACTCTCAGTAGGAAATGACACTGAAGACACTTTGAGCTTGGAGTTCTCACCCTCCAGAACTGTGAGAAAGAAATGTGTGCTGCTCAAGCTACTTCACTTGTAGTGCTCGTCACAGCAGCCCATGCTAACTAAGATGCTTGAATAAATCAGAATCTTACTTCACACTTGTTGAATCTGATAACGTGGAGAAGCACCATAAATCCACATTTTAAGAATACACGCCATCTGATTCTTTTCTTTTTATGTTTGTGTGTGTATGTGGTGACTGTGTTTGTGTGTACATGTTTGTGCAGAGTGGATACACATGTAGGTATGTGCTTGTGTGTGTGGAGGCCAGAGGTCGAGGTCTGGTGTCCTCTTCCATCACTTTCTACCTTAATTTTTTGACACAGGTTCTCTCACTTAGTCTGGAGCTCACTGATTGGCTAGATTGGTTAGCCAGTGGGTCCCATGGATCCTCCTGTCTCTGTTGCCCAAGTGCCAGGATTGCCAAGTTTTTACATGGGTGCAGGGCTCCAAACTCAGGTGCTCATGCTTATGCAGCAAGCACTCTGCCAACTTAGCCATCATCAGTTAGCTCTTAAGTGCACTGAGTTTAAAAATAGGAACACTCTAAGACTTTCTCCATATTTGTTGTCAAACTGAACCTCTCTGCCTATGTTTATGGCAATATATTTTTATTAAGTAATTATTTAATTTTTTTTT
>NW_008463378.1:0-804 GCF_000622305.1 Nannospalax galili
CCTGTTATCTCATCCAAGAAAAGCATTTGATTGACTTTTATTTTTTGAGACACATTCTCATGTAGCTCAAACTGGCCTCTAATCTGACATGGGGGGTGGGAGGGAAGATGACCTTGAACTTCGGATCCTCCTGCCTCTATCTCCTGAGTGCTAGGATTATGGTCATGCCCCACCATGCCACACTTTTATGTGATGCTGAGGATTGACCCAGGGATTCCTGCATGTTATGCAATCACTGTGCCAACTGCCCCTGACTGGTTCTTTTTGACCTTTTGCATACTCACAGCAATCACATGAAGTACATGGAATAGACACTGTCAATTATCACTACTTCGTTTTATGGTTTAAAAAGCTCAGATTGAGGGCAACCAAGTGACTTGCCTAAAAGTCCACTGATGTGGGGGCTGTTAGAAAAGAAAGTTTTCACCAAGGAGCCCAGTTCCTGACTGTCAGCACCACCTTGGACTGGTCTCTCCCATGGTTCTTTCAATTGGCTCATTCCTGGCCAGTGAGCCTAGAACTCTGCCTGTTTGACATCAACTCCCTCTGAGTTGCTGTCATTCTTTATCTCTCTTCCAAACCTGATGGTGCTGGCAATGTTAGCTTTCACTGAAAATGATTTTTGCACTGAAAAACTCTGGTGGCTTATTAGACAAGACTTGAGATCTGAACTGAATGTTCTCAGCACTGTACATGCAGCCATCCATGACAGAAGTCTTTTTCTTTTCCCTAAGCCCCATTCCAACCTCACCCACCTTTTAGGGCACAGCACACACAAAGCTTGAGCAGCAGCAGCAGCAGCAG
>NW_008463379.1:0-804 GCF_000622305.1 Nannospalax galili
TGAGCAGGTATCTCTGCAGGAGGATACAGAGTCCTTTGGGCATATGCTAAGAGTGACACCTTAAGATCGTGGGGTTAATGTATTTCAAGCTTTTTGAGGAGCCTCCACAATGATTTCCAGGGCCTGTAACATCTAACACCAATGGTGCAAGTGTTTTCTCCCCAACGTCACACTTCCGTTTGGTGTCATTTCTGTTTTCTTGATCTTAGCCATTCTGATCTGGGTGAGATGGAATCCCAAATTTCTCTGATGGCTAATGAGAGTGAACATTTTAAAAGACATTTCTCAAAACATTTGTGTTTGTTCTTTTGAAAATGCCCCCAGAGATCCACGCTCGAATTGAAAATTGAGTCATTTGCTTTCTCTATGTTTAGTTTTGTTGTTGTTTTTTGTTTTGTTTTGTTTTCTAGGTCTTTGTATATCCTAATCACTAACTCTGTCAGATTGCTCTGACACACATGCAGGCAGTACACTTATACATGTAAAAAATTTAAAGAAAAGAATGAAATGATTTCATTTGCAGTAAAACAGCCAGAACTGGAGATAATCATGTTAAGTGAAATAAGTCAGACTCAGAAAGATAATACTGCATATTTTTTCTTACATGAGTAATCTCAATTACATCTATGTCTGTGTCTGTATGGCATAAAATCATAAGGAATGTAAGGAAAAGAAGAAGTCTTAAGGAAGGCGGAAGGCTGAACAACATGGGGTAATGCCATGTGTGTATAAAGAAAATTACGCTTTGTTCTGGCTCTGTGCTTTATGCCATCAAAGCAGACAGGTAACTCTTTTGCGGAGGGA
>NW_008463380.1:0-804 GCF_000622305.1 Nannospalax galili
AAACAAATGAACTAAGAGGGGCCCAGAGGAGTACACAGGAACACAGTGTACTAGAGTGCCTACCAGTGAATTTATTTTGTACACATATAACCAGGCAGATGAACTCAGAAGGAAGTGGATACAATTTTCATACTGAAATTCATTTCTCGTTCCAGGCTGGATAGGCTAACAGAACCACATTGTGGTGGAGAGGTAACAGGCAGATGCTGGACTAATGGGGGAGGTTACTGCCTCCATGGCTGAGGCCAAAGTAGTCAAGGGTTCAAGAGACTGGACATTCCATGAGGATGGATATATTTGAATCCTGGATAGGCTCAAGAGTAGGTCCCTGAAGACAGAGTGTGTAAATGAGAATGAAAACAGAGCCATTGATTGAAAATGTGTGCAAGGAGATGATGGAGGGCCAACTCACTCTCTCCCCCTTGTAGTCTGACAACTGTCCTTTCTCCAAAAGGCAGCATTTAAACAGGGATATTATAAGACTACATACCATCCAGCTTGACTCCCAAGCAGGAGACAGAAAAGTCCTCTCTGGGAAAAATGACCAGCCTAAGGAAAACAACCCACAGATACAGGCACTGGGGCTAAAGACAAAGAGACAAAGACAGCAGATCACGCCTCCATCTCTGTACTGAGAGCCCCCAGATGAGAAGCTCTGCTCAACCACACTCGATCATCAGTTGGACATGTTCCCCAAACGTATGTATGAACACCCAAGAATCACCAAGCATTTAAAGAATGCCTTCCAAAACAAACACAAGTCAGGAAAAACTGAGACACAAATAACAGGAAGAAAGGGGAACA
>NW_008463381.1:0-786 GCF_000622305.1 Nannospalax galili
GTGTGTGTGTGTGTGTGTGTGTGTGTGTGTGTGTGTGTGTATGATGGTACATGTATAGAAGTCAGAAGATCTTGCAGGAGTTGGTTCTCTCCTTCCACTATGTGGATCTTTGGGCTCAAACTCAGGTTGTCAGGCTTGGGAGCAAGTGCCTTTACCCACTGAGCTGTCTTGTCAGCCTGAGGATAAAAATTTAAAAGAAGAGGCGGTTACAAGAGACATTCTGCTAAACACCCTGGCGTAGTTTACTCCTTGAGTACTGCCTCCCAGCTACAGTAGCTGCTCTCCAGGATGGGAGTGGAGTGGAACTCTTCCATGACTCCAGGGACTTGGTCTTCTAGAATCCCACGCTTCCTGTCACTCCTGGGGTGGACGTTTTTCACTCTAGGTTCACATGGCCTGTTTTGAACCATTTCATGAGAATGGTTTCTCATTAGCTGTGACAATAAACAATTCAAGGGAGGAACTGCTTGCTTTGCTCATGGTTTCAGGCCACTGGACCCCAGAGCTTGGGCAGAACATCGTGGCAGTGGGAGTGTGTGGCAGAGGAGAGATGCCACTTCATGGCTGGCCAGGAAGTAGAAAAAAGAATAGGACAAGAGAAGACTTGGAACGCTGGGCATGGGGATGTAGCCTCCCAGCACTTGGGAGGCAAAGGCAGGCAGATCTCTGAAATGGAGGCCAGCCTGGTCTACATAGTGAGTTTCAGGTGGGCTGGGGCTAGGGACACCTTGTCAAAAACAAAGAAAGAGAGAGAGAGAGAGAGAGAGAGAGAGAGAGAGAGAGAGA
>NW_008463382.1:0-803 GCF_000622305.1 Nannospalax galili
AACTGTCTGTAACTCCAGTTCCAGGGAATCTGACACCCTCTTCTGTCCTCCACAGGCTTTGAAGGACACAGGTGCACTTACACACATGCAGGCATTGCACGCATACACATAAAAATAAAAAGACACACTCCCTAGAAACCTATTCCTCCATCCAGACCCTTCCACAGTTCCACCACCTCCCAACAGTCTATTTAGACTTTAAATCCATGAAGGGATCAAACATTGATTAGTTCAGAAGCCTTGTGGTCTGACTGGCTCTGGAAATGCCTAGAGACAAGCCCTGAGGCATATTTTCCTAATCTTCAAGGCATCTGTCCATCCATTCAAGAGGAAAGTCGAGATTAGGTATCACAAGGACCAGCCAAGAAAAACCGCATTTCACTTGTGCTGGATTGAGTGAGAAGTGTCACTAACAGGCTCCTGTGTTTGAACACATGGTCCCCAGTAGGTGATGCTGTTTGGGGAGATCATGGAACCTTTAGAAAGTACAACCCGGCTTTGAGGTTCTATAGCTCACTCCGCTTCCTGTTCTCCCTCTCTGCTTCTCGTGTATGGATAAACGTGATCAGCCAGGATTTCTGCTTCCGCGTCACTATAGATTCTAGCCTTCTGGAACTGTAAACCAAAATAAACTTTTTCGTCCTTAAGTTGCTTTTGGTCATGATCTTTTACCACAGCAACAGACAGATGACTAATACATTTGTCCTGAAATATTCTAATAGAAACATGATTTTCAAAGGTAATCCTTTAAAGGGCTGGAGAGACGGCTCAGCGGTTAAGAGCACCGACTGCTCTTGCAGAGG
>NW_008463383.1:0-804 GCF_000622305.1 Nannospalax galili
TTTAATATTTATCATTTAATTTTGAATTTCATTTTAGTTTCTATTTTTCCATATATACACAATGTCTATCAGCACAAATATATGTATGTCATTTTGCACATCCATATAATTTTACATTTACAATCCTCTTGGGTGCAAAGAATTCACTATAATTAATATAAAAATGCTATTAAACTTCAACTATTTAACTTGTGCCATTTAATTTCAATTTCTGTTTGCTCATAAGTAGAATTAAAAATTGAAATTCTTAGACACAGGCAGGACAACTCACTCACATACTCCAAGTGTTCAGGAGTCAGAGACAGGAGTATCTCTGTGACTTTATGGCCAGTCTAGTCTACATAGTGAGTTCTATGTAGCCAGAATTGCATAGAAGACTTGTATTTAAAAAAAATCAAATCAATCATTTTTTTAAGTCCAAGGAATGGAGTTGTTAAACCAAGGCATACAAAATTCTAAACTCTCTTATCAATTTGGCCATATTAATTTCCAAAGTTCTGAGTATACAACCATGAGCAATGTAGGGTCAGTTTTCTCTATGACATTTCACAGGATTTATTATTTCACACAATAAATATTCATAGAGTTTCTTGTCCTATTGGTATCTGAACAGTATATAGATATCTTAGGGTGTACAGAAGACAGGAATCTGTGACAATTTATTTAGTGGTATAATTTTACTTTTCTTCATCTGTTCAACTGTGTGGAATTTCAAGGTACCAACACATTTGTGACATTTGCACATTTTCTATATTTTCATTTAATTTTATGGTTTTTGCTTGACTTTTATTTCACACAAGTCTT
>NW_008463384.1:0-804 GCF_000622305.1 Nannospalax galili
ATTGATTGATTGATTGATTGATTGGTCTTTTTGAGACAGGGTCTCCCTGAAGCCCCAGCTGGCCTAGAGCTCACTTTGTGGACCAGGCTGGGCATGATCTCACAGAGATGTACCTGCCTCTGCCTCTGGACTGCTGAGATTAAAGGTGTGCCACCGTGCCTGGCCTAATAAGAGAATTTAGAAAAGTCCCTTCCCTTTTCAGTTCTTTGAAATTTCCTTTTTATTTCAGTAGTTTTTCATTTTGAGATACCTGTTGTACTTGGAAACTGTATATAAAGTCTTGTTTTCATGGACAACTCTCCCTGTAATTCTAGAAAGTAGCATGTGCTCATAACAGCCTTTCTTATGATAGAATTATGGAACATGAAGCTGTCATGCATCCTACTCTGTGCCAATTTTAAATTATCAGTTACAGGATTTGGAATTAGGGCACTTCACAGTTGATCAAGGGCGCTCATGTAACGAATTTGGGCACTTACTGGCAGGCAAGACTCGAACTTTATGTTACACTTCCTAACAAGAGTCCAGACCCTTCCTTCCAGGATGGTGTCAGTACTTTATTCAATATGAATACTGCCTTGAGGATGTTCTGGCTATTTTGCCTTATTTCATACCTTTTTCTTTCATCCCATTGAGAAGGAAGTTTTCTGGCCTTATGTGGGCTAGAGCCCGAGGATACAGCAACAGAGTTGAGAGAAGGCGTAGTCCAACTCCCAGAGAGGCTTAACTTACCAACAGCTATTCATGGAGTTAGGACCCACCAAGGTGCAGGAGATGGAGTAACAAGTTAGAAAGAGCCTTTGC
>NW_008463385.1:0-764 GCF_000622305.1 Nannospalax galili
GCTGTCGGATCCCCTGGAACTGGAGTTACGGACAGTTGTTAGCTGCCATCTAAACATATTTTTATAATTTTTTTGTTGACTTTTCTTCAACAAATCCTATATAAACTTAGTATGGTTATACAGGATTGCACATATTAGGCATCAAAAACTGAGCAGAAGTTGGAAAAAATTGAAAAGAGATACTCCTTTTTTTTTTTTCTAAGAGATACTTCTTACTACTAACATTTCTTGTAATAAAAAGAATCATCTTAAAGCAGGTGGGGTGGCAAATGCACTTCAGAAGCTGAGCCTGGAGGATCCTGAGTTCAAGGCCTGCCGGGGCTATGTACTAAGTTCCAGGCCAGCCTGAATCAGATAGCAAGACCCTGTCTCATATAATTTTATAGCTTGTAGGAAGTATAAGCTACAAACACATGCTTCAGAAGCACAGTTTTAGATAATGGCAGTTTATTTAACAGCCTTCCATTTTGATATTTTTGTGAGAGATTTTATATAAAGTACATAGGGGTTTTATGACACATACAAACATACATACACACATGCACACACAATGCCAACTTACTTTGGACCCCATTGTTCCATACAGAATCCAGAAATAGCTGGGTGTGCTGGCGCATGCCTTTAACCCCAGCACTCAGGAAGGAGGCAGAGACAGGCAGATCTCTGAGTTCAAGGCCAGCCTGTCTGGTCTACATAGCAAGCTCCAGGCTAGCTAGGCTACAGGGAGACCCTGTCTCAAAAAAAAAAAAAAAAAAAAAAAAAAA
>NW_008463386.1:0-804 GCF_000622305.1 Nannospalax galili
TGGCCACACCTCACAGGAAAAAATGACTCTCCCTCCCCCAGCAGCCATCAACTGCCAACAGCTCTTCCAATAGGAGTAGAGCTTCGTGAGCTCCTCCATCCATGCTGGAGTACGTGGACCCTGACCACCCACGCTGGACTATGTGGATCCTGACCACCCACGCTGGAGTATGTGGACCCTGACCACCCATGCTGGAGTACGTGGACCCTGACCATCCACGCTGGACTATGTGGATCCTGACCATCCATGCTGGAGTACGTGGACCCTGACCATCCACACAGGATCTGGATCTTGATGTGGTATAGAGCACCATGGCTGCTTTAGCTCAAAAGTGCAATGACCACATCATGACCAGAAGGCAGCACTGCACAGCACTCATCCCCATCCTCCAACCTTACATTCTTTCTGCCCCCTCTACCATGTTCCCCGAGTCTTGGGGAGTTGGGAGGATCCACCTTCTGAGACAAAGTGTCTCATGAAGGCAGAGCTCCAGTGAGCTGCAAGGATCCAGCTCTCTCTGCCTCTCTAGACCTGCATGACCATGCCCAAACTTCACCCAGGTGCTGAGAATCCAGCTCAGGTCCCCATGCTCTCCTGGTAGGCCCTTTGCCAACTGAGCCATCTCCCTGGCCTCAACTCAGCCATGTCTAGCACAGTCTCTCAGTTAGATGACCATCAATACTATCTAATCCAAAAACACTTTCATCTGTGTCTGTTTACCACACTCACTACTAAGCAGCACTCACTGGACCCTATTTCTATTCAGCTGTTGAAGGAGTCTAGGGTTGTTTCTATTTTTCAGCC
>NW_008463387.1:0-803 GCF_000622305.1 Nannospalax galili
CATGCAGGCAATACGCTCATACACATAAAATAAAAATAATAAATAAAATTTTAAAAACACTGTTTCAAATGCTCTTCAAAAAGCTGAATACTCCATATAGTTTTTTTTAGATCCAAAATAACACTTGTTCAGAAAAGAGAATAATATTTATTATATCCAATTAATTTTCAGCTCATTAAATCAATGTCTTTTAATTTTTTTTTCAGACAGGGTCTCTTTGTAGCCCCAGCTGGCCTGAAATTTGCTGCATATACCAGGCTGGTCTGGACCTCACAGAAATCTGCCTGTCTCTGCCTCCTGAGTACTGAGATTAAAGGCATGTGCTACCACACCCAACTAAATCAATGTGTTTGGAAAATGTTATTACAGGATCATTGATGAGGGTTTCACATTTTGTAGTTGTTTAGGCAGATTAGACTGACAGAGTTGCAATAGAAAGGGCTGATTTGTGGTTCTCCAACCATCCTGCCTTTAAAATATGCATATGGAAAGATCCAAAATGTATACCACTCTACAGGATTCCTCTAGAAGTGAATGGCTCACAAACTAACAGATGAGAGAATATGCCAGGTTTAATATTAAAGCAGAGATAATATTACTAATAGCCAAATGCAATGAGTGGAATTTGTTTGGATCTTGATACACACAGAACAATTTTAGAGAGATGCTTCTTAGCAGATGGGATTGGGAATTGTCGACTTTGCTGATAAAAGATGCTCTTTCTTTTTAAATGAGATTCAGACAAGATTATAACAGTATATAGGGTTCAAATAACCTAGTTTCCAGGAAGAGAGGGAGAGGGA
>NW_008463388.1:0-804 GCF_000622305.1 Nannospalax galili
TCCCGTGGTGGCCGGAGAGGCGGGGCGGGGTCCCCTGGCGTTGCCGGGCGTCCCCCTGGGGAGCCTCCCTGGGCCCTGGGTCTTCACGGAGTGTCATCCTGAGACCCGGGTTCCTGGAGTCCCCGGTGCCCACCGGAGACCAGATTTCCTTGCTTACCTGCTAGTGTCGCCCTCAGCCCGTCGCCCCTCCTCTTGTCTACATAGAGAGAGGTAAGCTACCTCTCACCTTTGCTCTGCGAAGTGCCCCTTCTTGGTGTGTAGATGAAGCATATTTTGGGAAATTCCGGGGAACTAGCTCCCGTGTCAGGGATGACCAGTTTCTGTTCCTTTTCCTGGGTGTAATATTCTTAAGTGCAGTACAGGGAAAACTTTCATCTGCTCCAGTTCAGCGGTTGCTGAATGGAGTCTATCGGTTTCTTCACAAATGATTTAGGGAGATTTAAAAAGATTTACACTTTGGAGGTTATCACTATTGGCTTCCCCCCGCCCCGCCCCCCAATCCTCTTTTAAATGCAGACCAGTATGCTAAATGTTTTGTTAATATCACAGATGTGGGCTGGAATTTGCCGGAATTTTAAATTTTAAGCTAGGAAGTTGCAGATAGGTGTAGATTTTAATGTGTTTTTAATGTTAAAACAAATGCTTCACTAAGGAGGGGAAATAGGTTGTCAGGAATGGTGGTCAGTTTCCATGAACTCTACTTAATTGTTTTGATCGTGATGCTTGTTTTGAATTTGGAGAACTCGTTGGTGTTGCCATGTTAACCAGTCCTCCCGGCCTGTATTTTAAGGATTTTCAAGGAAA
>NW_008463389.1:0-804 GCF_000622305.1 Nannospalax galili
AATTATATTTTTGGTTCCATTGTGTAGTTTCAGTGAGTATTCCCCAGAGGCCCTTGTGTTATAAAGGCCCGGTCCTCTCATCCTGTTTACTATTGGGAGTCAATGGACCTTTAAGATGTGGAGCCTATGGAATCTTGCAGTCATTGGAGGCTATACCCAGCAAGAGAATGTGAGGACCCCACTCTTCCCTCTTTCTTCTCTGTCGTGGTGGTGAGTTAGTTCTGCCATCATTGCTGCCTTGGCACTGGCCCCAAAGTGAGAGGGCCAACAAATCATTTCACCAGTGTGTGTTGACCCTCTTCTCTTGTAAGCTGATGGCCTCAGGTGTGTGTTACAGTAATGTAGCACTGACCTGTACTGTGTGAACGCTGCACTCTGTCTCCACTCATTCTCTGATGGACGTTTGTGCGTCTGCTTTTTGTCTACTGTGAATAATATGGCTGTGGGCATTCACTGCAAGTTTTTGTAGAGTCTTCTTTTTATTTCTCTCAGATATGCTTGAGGGGTGTTTAGAGTGCTGAAGACTGTTCTCACGGTGACTGCGTTCTTCAGGTTCGCTAGCAGCGTGTGAGTGTCCAGTTTTCTTGCATTTAAAATTGTCACCATTGTGTGGAGTGGCTTCCCCTGCCAGCATGATTTTGAGCATCGTTTCACGTGCTTAGTGGTGGACTGTGTATTTTCTTTGAATAAATGCCTCTTCATTCTTTCCATTTTTAATTGGGTTTTCTGTCTATTTATTATTGGCTTCCAGGACTGTTAGTTTTTCTTTTCAGTACCAGGGATCACATCCTGAGCATGCTAAGC
>NW_008463390.1:0-804 GCF_000622305.1 Nannospalax galili
AGGGGTCTCAGGAGTCCAGGGCAGGGGGCCACAGAGGAGGGTTTCACACTAGCTTTCATCCATCCAAATCCTAAAAATATGGTCGGATAGCATCTAGGCCTAGAGCGGAGATTCCCTCACCTTTTTGTAACTCCTTGCCTGATGATCACCAAGGTATTTGAAAAGTGTGTTAACTTATGGCTTTCTTTGATCTGCTACTGTAAAATTTTTCTGAAGTTGTTACTTCATATCTGCCTCCAAAATTAACTGTCTCCTTTCCCCCTTTGAAGTGAGAGCTGTGTTTTTTTACATTGACACAGGTGTGTCTGCGGAGCAGACATCTGTATGGACTAGAGAGCAGATCAAATTTGGAGGCTACGAAATAGGATTGAGGATGTGGTTCAGCCACCTCTCCTGCTCTGTTCTCTCACATTTTCTGGGATTCCTACCACCTAACCAATGCTGTCTGTAAAGATGCTTCCCACACCATTGCCATTCACCACCAGTCTTCACCTCTACAGTGTGGAAATTGTCCCTTTAACTTCCCTTTCCCACTGTTGATGGAGCACAGGCCCTAGACACCACTTGCCTGGACTGAAAAAATCCCCTAACAGGTCATCTTTCCATCACAGGCCTCAGACTAGCTCTGCAGAGCATCCAGGGTTAATTTACACTCTGCTGACAGTCTTCTGTAACTGTGATCTAATGCTAAAGCCTTTCACAGAAAATCTCCCCCTTCAGCTACAAGATCACCACCTTTTCACTTGCAAAATTAGTGAGTTTAACAAGTGTATTCCTTACATTTCTGTCACTATGATAAAGTAC
>NW_008463391.1:0-804 GCF_000622305.1 Nannospalax galili
TTGTGTGCAATCACAATGCTGCAATGTGTCATCACAGTGCTCCAATGAGACGTTACAGTTCTCAGTATGGCATAACAATGCCCTGGTGTGTCATGACAGTTCTCAATTTGCCACCTCAATGCTCAATGTGCCCTGACAGTGCCCCAATTGTCATCACTACGCTCAATGTGCCATCACATTTCTCCATTTCCTCTCACCATGACCTAATATGACATCAAAAGGCTCAGTGTTCCATCACAATGTCCCAATGTGTCATCAAAATGGTCCAATGTGACAGCACAATGCTCGAATGTGCTGTGACAATGTTTCCTGTGACATCACAATGTACCAATGTGCCTTCACAATGCCCCAATTTGTCATCTCAATGTTCAATATGGCACCACAATGCTGAATGTCCCCTAACAATGCTCCAATGTGTCATCACAATGCACAGTGTGCCAATATGTCATCACAATGCTTAGTGAGCCCTAACAATGGCAAAATGTGTCACCACAATGCTCCAATGCAATATCACAATGCTCCATATTGACATCACAGTGCTCAGTGTGCCATCTCAATGTTCCAATAAAAAATCACAATACTCAGTGTGACATCACAATGCCCAACGTGTCATACCAATATTCAGTGTGCCATCAAAGTGTGCGATGTCTCCACACAATGCCCAAATGTGTCATCACAATTCTCAGTGTGCCATCACAATGCTCCATTATGCCATCACAATGCTCAATGTGTCCTAAAAATACTCCAATATGCCTTCACAATGCTACATTATGCCATCACAATGCTGAGTGTGCCATCACAATG
>NW_008463392.1:0-804 GCF_000622305.1 Nannospalax galili
GTTTCCAACAGACTATAAAATGTGGTCTCTCTGGAATTTGTCTCCTAATCTTAAAAGTATGGATGGGTTTCAAAGGCTATTTAATCATGCCCCTCATTCCTTTTTCACTTAATAATATATTTTAAAAGTGCTACTTGATATCTAAGAGAACCTCATGAATTCTTTTAACAATTTCCCGTTTTGAACTAAGAAGCATTTTTGCCAAAAAAGAGCTGGAACCTACAAAGCTTTGGGACTGCATTAAACCACGCTGAATTTTCACTTTTGAAAGCTTGCCAGAAGAGTGTCTTCTCTAGTTTATAATTTTTCCTTCTTTCCACCTCCACTTACCAATTGAATAAAAGTTAAAAGGTCACATCTTTCTTATCCCATCACCAAAGTAAACATTTCTCCAATTACCCATAAAGGGCAGACATTTTCAAGGAATTATTTATTGTTTATAAGCAAAAGGCAAAGCCTGTAAAAGAAGACTCTGTGTCACACATATGAATTTTTGGCAGCAACATTTAAGTACCCTGAAGCCTTGGAGAAAAAGAACTAAAATGGAAGAAAGAAATTATGCCGTATTCACTATATTTTATAACCAACTGCCTGCTAAAATGTATCTCCACAGGGGATTTGAAGAACAGATTTTTAAAAAAAATTTTGTTTGTTGAGACAAGGTCTCATTTTGTAGCCTAGTCTGGCCCCAGAATCCTAGCAATCCTCCAACCTCAGCCTCCCGAATACTGAGATCATAGACATGAGCCACCACACCCAGCAGAATAGCTTTTTGTAAGTATCACCTTCACAATTCATTTGTTT
>NW_008463393.1:0-804 GCF_000622305.1 Nannospalax galili
TTTGACATTTCAAATGCAATGCTTTTGCTAAAATATCTTATATTCAGGAAAGTGGGGGGAAAGGGCTCTCAAATTTCCACAGCCGCTGAAGCTTCTCAGATTTTATAGTTCAAATTCTTCCTATAGACAGAGCATGGAGCAAGACAGCAGTGACTTTGGAAAAAGGAATTTCCTCAGAATGTGGACACATAATGATAAACATAAGCGGCCGGCAGCCCGGGGTCCCCTCAGGAGCAAGCCATTCTCCGTAAGGTAGGATTTCTGGTGTGCCTGGCACAGGGAAACTTAACATCTTCTTGAAAGTGACTTTTGGTGATCCCACGAAGTTGTGGTTCTGTTTCTCTGCATGTTTTCTCCACAAAATGTTTCGTGTCGCGGTTTAACACCACCAAATAGTGTTCAGAGGTCAGGCATTGTCCCTCAAGGTCTGACGCTTCCTTTGTCTTGTGACAGGGAAATATACTGCTTAGGATTTGAGCAGCTGATCCTACAGTGTGAGTTTGGTTAGGATTTGCCACTGGTGAATTTTGCAACCTGTTTTGAAGTTTCAAGACTAATTATAAAGCGAAACTAAAAAGGATACAAGCGATTCCTTGTCAACTGTCATTATCTTTGTAAAAAGTCTGAGAAACTAGATTGTTTTTTTAAAAGTAGCTAAAATATTTGTTATTTTCAGAATTACAGTCTTGATAAAACATTAAGATTTTTAACTATTTTTCCTTCTCTTTAAACATGGTACACTTATACATTGTTGTTTATGTTTAAAAGAACAGCGAAACAACTTGCTAAACATAGAAAGAAGAA
>NW_008463394.1:0-804 GCF_000622305.1 Nannospalax galili
CAGGCCCAAAGTTGGTGCACAGACATGATTGGATTCTGGGGGCTTGTTGGCTATCTGGTCTAGCAAAAATAGTGAGCCTTAGGTTTAGTGAGAGATCCTGTCTAGAAAAATAACATGGATAGCAATAGAGGAAGAGACCACAAGTCAATCTCTGGTTTCCACATTCGTAGCCTATATACTCACCAAGTACATGCATATAGGTATGCTCTACCTCCCCAACCCCCTTGCCATGTTCAAGTATGTGTACACACAGATTCCATTAATGTAAGCAATGTCTAGAAAGTTAATCATGTCAATAACTTATTTTTATCTTATATTTATTTTTGTTTCCTGATCTCCAAAGCAAGTTTAAACTTGTTATGTGACTAAAGGGAAATGATAATGCTATAGCAGGGAGTTGCATAGTTACATGTGAATTTCCCTCCTGCTTTACTTAAAGAGGGAGCAAAATATTATTTCTTCCTTAAAAGTTTGACGGAGTTCACAAATTAGCCTTCCAAGTAAAAATTTCTCATGAGATGTTTTTTAATATAGATCCAATCTCTTTAACAATAGCAGTACTACTGAGATTTCTAATTTGTTTTTTATAAGATGTGTTTTCAAGGAACCTCATAATTTTGTCTGAATGTCAAATTTATTACATGCTCATCGAATACTGTGTTAGTGATATTTTTCATGATGCTAACTATATTTTCCTGGGTATTCCTCAATCTTATTATAGTTTATTAGCTTTTTTGACTGAACAAATGATAAAATTTGGCCTTGTTGATTGAGCTCTTTCATCTTTGATTTCAGTTTCATTAA
>NW_008463395.1:0-804 GCF_000622305.1 Nannospalax galili
AAAAAAAAAAATCTATGAAGTAGTGTTGCTGGGGAGAATCTCCTAAAAGACATAAAGGCCCAAGACCTGCTTCATACAGTGGAAGCAGAGTTCATATGTAGGTAGTTGGCAGGGAATAGGATTTCAGGACCTGAGAACTGGGTTTTGCCACAAATTATTTTGAGCTTCCTCATTACTGAAAGAGGAACACTACCTTTATCTGAAGGCAAATTTTCTAAATAGTTGTAGGGGTAGCTATTATATTCCTCAAAGAAATTTTGAAAACTTTTGCTGGGGAAATTACAGAGGATGTCTATGTGTGACGAACACACGATTTCCTAAGGGTAGCACCTGGCTCACCTGACCGTAACAAAGCCAGGAGCCACTCTTAGATTCAGGAAGGGGAAACCAAAGGTCCTGGGTCACAAGCTCCTTGTTCTCCACATCAGCAAAGATGATGCTGAAGGGTCCAGGTGGTGACGATGTAAAATGGTAGAGCACTTGGATGCTGAGGATTCTGGTCTAGACTGCAGCCAGGGTGCGTTAGAGTCTTCGGCTTTGCTCTGCCGAGGTGGGTCAGAAGCCCCAGACCCAGAGGAATTGCCTTCATGACAAGTCTCCCAGGGGAGGGAGCAGCAAGGGAGAGGGGCCTCCGGGCAGTGCCTCACGGGTTGACTGTCATCTCCTGTCCTGGAATTTGTCCATGACTCAGATTAACTATGATTCCAACTTTGCCCAGGGGAGATGGGGAAGGTCCCAAGGGGTCTTGGGCAGAATGGTTGAAAAGTAGATCAGATAGAGATGAGGGGAAACTAATGTATGGAG
>NW_008463396.1:0-804 GCF_000622305.1 Nannospalax galili
GACCTCTCTAGGCAAAGAGAGAAGGAATGACCACATGAATTCATTTCCATCTTGCTCATGCTCCTAAACATGTGAGCCAAGCTCTTCTGCTTGGAACTGGTCTGTAAACTCGATTATATTTACACTCATGCTAAATATTTCTGCACCTTGCACATTTTCATAGTTGTACATCTAATTTCCATGAACATTCTTTTATGACCGGAGCCATTTCAAGTATCTATCCATCCATCAGAGGGTAACTACTAGGGAAAATAAAGATTTGTGTCTTTCGGGAAAATTGAGGCAAAGGATTTTTAAAATATTTTACCATAGATACAGTATTAAGCATGAATTTCTTTTCATGGAATGAGATGTGGTGGAATAGGGATGATCTCTGGTACCTGCTTTCAAAGCTGTTAAGGACAAGCTGGAGACTGTAAAACCTTTTGAACTTTTGAGAAAAACTCACTGTCTAGTTATTGAGGTAATGTGATTGTTTTCCTGGCAAAAGTTTTCTCCTTTCTAAAATTAACTTTCCCCCAGGAAAAATAGTGCAGATGCACATGATTCAGCCCAACCAAGCCCAGAGGATACTGTGGATTTTAAAAGTGACCTTAACTCATCCCTGTATGTCCAGTGATTATGATGTATGCACAACACATGCAGATATGTGGATCACATGCTGGCTATGTGCTGGTTCAGTGAGAGCAGCTATTGCCAAGAATGAAATTATGCTACAGATTGTGCTGGCGAGGGAAAAGTGTTATTTTCCATGCCAGGCGTGGTGGCCCACATCTTTAATCCCAGCACTTGGGAGGCAGAGGC
>NW_008463397.1:0-804 GCF_000622305.1 Nannospalax galili
GAAATAAAATATTTTAAAAAATTTTACATGACCGTTTATAAAGAGTTTAAATTGAGGTACCCTATGAGGGGCAGCAATACTCCTACACAATACTAGAGACTAAAAAATTAAAAATCCAGTGCCAGGAATGGATTCCCTCTTTGGAACTGTTGACCCCTGGGGTCCCATAGTCCCACAATATTATAGGTTTTGTTCAGTGCTCCTGGTTATCCTTCAAAAGTAAGTCTCTATTGTTGAAGACACCACATACTTCGTAGAACATGGAAAGGTCAAGCAGGTACTGACCTGGAAGCTTCATCCCTACCAAGTAGCTTTCATAGTACTGGAAAGTGCTATGTATGCTACTGGAGGAGAAAAGAAATCAATAACCTGAATGAAATATGAATTCTTCCTGGTACAATAATGACTGGCCTGGCAAGACATGCCCACCAATGCAATAGTGGTATGAGGTTATGGGAGTTACCAAACACTTTCTACATGGATTCTAATCCTGCTCCACAAAATGGAACCTATATCTATTATGGGGAGGAGGCAAGAACTTGTTGATAGACAGATCACATGCTCTCCAGCAGAGACTATTACTATTATGCTAAATGGGCAAGAATTAAACTGACTCCTACTGATGTATTGCAATACTCACAGATTAGTGCATCTCTCAACCCTCATGAGAGATTTTTTTGTTAGTAGATGGTGATTAACAAAGAGACTCATAAATGGTCATAGTGCAAATAATAAGAGATTGTGGAGGTCTCAGCTTTAAATAAGACATCTATATCCCACTATCTTCCCAACGATCAGGGATCA
>NW_008463398.1:0-804 GCF_000622305.1 Nannospalax galili
AAAAAATAAAGGACAGCCACTGTAGAACATGGTATGGGTATGGGTAGACCCCAGTTCAGGAGGAACAGGCACTCTGTCTGCAGCCTGAGACCCTGGGTTTTCAAGTTATTGCTATTTATTTCCAGTGTTCTGTCTGTGAAAACCTTGTAGGAAAACCCAGAAGCATTTCCCATGTGGAGTGGCCACAGTGACCCCATGTGCGCAGCATCTATCAATGGTCACCTGCTGACTGGATGAGGAGAGCCGTCTCTTGGTGACTCCCCTCCCCAGCATCCTTTGCTCTACCCAGAGCCTGAGCCTTCCCAGCATTCTCCGAGTTCTCAACTTGTCACCTCTTCGGCTGTGTGCCCATGAACATCCAGGTCTCTAGCCCCAGATCCCTCCCCAGCTTTAATGTATACAGCCTAGCTGTGACTTGCTTCCCTTGTGGGCCCCAGGTCCCCCTGAGCATCCACTCCAGGCAGAGAGACTCTGCAGAGGGAAAAAACCCCAAAGTATGTCAAAGCCTAGCTGTTGCCTGGCTCCCCCTGCTGTGGATGGATGAGGGCCCATCAGACCTTTCAAGGAGTGATTAAGGACTTGTACCTCAGAAGAACCATCACCTGAGAGGAGACCATTTACAAAACACAGCCAGAGCAAACCACTCTGTCTCAGTTTTAGGGCTGCCAAAGCCTCTCCAGAAACAGGAAAACGGATTTTGCGCTGCTCCTGGGGACGATTCAGCTTCGAGACAAACGGATTCCATTTAAACAAAGTGGTCCGGAACGTTCAGAGACGGCTGAAAGTGCAGTGATACAAGTCCTG
>NW_008463399.1:0-804 GCF_000622305.1 Nannospalax galili
AAAAAAATGATAAAGGGTCAGTAGAGACCCAACACCTAGCAAGAGTTCCAGGACCCCCCATACCAAGAGCACATTGATATTTACTGCATTACATTAAGGGCTCCCAGAGTAAATATTTTCCATTCCCCCAAAGCACTGTTTCCCATATGTAGACAAATTAATGAAGGTCGATTCTGGAACTGTACATAAATATTCAACTAGTGTCTGTATTTATGCCCCAGCTTACAAATAACTAATGCTCGACTGAGCCAAAACAACCATATAAGTTAGACATTTAAAACGATTGCTGATTCCACGTATTATACCACCTGTGAGCCTCCGAGGGGAAGGGCAGTCTAGTGAAATATTTTGGTGTGCTGACAAAATTTTACACTTGTTTATGAGGCTACACCAGCCTATTCCTAATTTCCTGTTGTAATTCACTGCTTCAAAGGCCAAGTCCACACATGGGAAGAATATTTTTTGCAAACAATCTTCTCAGAGCTCTGCTATCTCTGCCTCTGCAATTGCCTCTCTGGGTGTTGTGATCCCCTTTACACTTGCTTTTAACAGTCATAAGGGATTTAAATTATCATTCAGGGAAGAGCAAATTCATGAGCTGTGGAAGTTTTAGATTACTACGACAATTACCTGCTTTGGACTCTTCTTGAATACTTGCGAGAAAAACCCTTTTCTGATTCATCATGAGCTACAAAGGACATTTCATTACAATGCATTTCACCCCAAAATCAAGTAGAGACAAACTGATAATAATTTTGAGCTGACAGCCAACAAAAAATTCAATTTCTATCATAAAGTATAGCT
>NW_008463400.1:0-805 GCF_000622305.1 Nannospalax galili
CCCATTGCTTACTCCAAAATATGACCTTTGTGGAAAGAAAAATGTACTATCTTTGGAATTTATTCAGATGAGAGTTAAAGCAAAATTTCGATGGATTTAACAAACAAAAAACCCCAGAATTTTGCTCTTCCCTAGTATTTCACCAGAGCAAATCACATTGCTTAACAAAGGCAAAAGCTATCATTCTACAGGCTGAGACATTTGTGTAAGGAAGACTTACAGGCATCACAGGATGTGAGTGCAAACAGGCAAACAGAATAGTCAATGTGGATATTTTAGTAAAGAAAATAAAATATTCTCTTTATGGAGTTAAAGTTTTAGATGTTTGAAAACCAGTGTGAGAAAATTACTGAGTCCATTAATGTCTTTTTCAAAATAAAATCGCTGCTCCCATAGCTCATAGAAAGATGCATTTCCAAGTAAATGTATAAATTATAAAATATCAGATGAGAAAGGTGCTAGTTTTATGGAATGATAAATGGAATGATTTATCACTGAAAGCTTGTGTTTCCCATTGTTTATGTAATGGTGACAGTCCATTTACCACCTCAACATTAGAAAAATATGGACCTTCCTTCCTGTCAGACAATGACTGAATGTTAGTTTTTTCAATGGCTACAGGACGAAAAATGCCAGGAATGATTCAGTGTGATAGTGATAATTACAATAGTTTATGTTGATCACTTTCAAAGAAGTGAGCATTTAATAAAAATGTACAACCAGAGTCATTAGAATTACACTACAATAAGCTATTTTGTCGTAATAGCTAATTTTCTGGATATTTTCTGTACAAGATTTGGGTTTT
>NW_008463401.1:0-805 GCF_000622305.1 Nannospalax galili
CTACCCATCATGACCTCCACTCTGAACAAGTATATTTAGTCTCCTTCTAGGATAATAATCAGCTTAGATTAGGGTCCGCCATAACGACCTCATTTTTACTTAACACAAAAGGCCCTGTCTCCAAAAAGAATTCTAGGGGTTAAGCCAGTACCATATTGTGTTCATTGATAGATATAAGTAGATCAATTTTATGAATGTATATGACCTCATTACTACAGTTCTGTTTTTCTAATGTTTTGGTGTAGCAGGCCAATGAGCAATCACATAATTAAATTCACAATGCACCACCCTGATTTATCCAACAGTTTATGGAAATTTCACGACACTCTTAAAATGAAAATCATAGCACCATCTGGTGGACAGAAGGTAGCAGTGTAGCCTTTTTAAAGGTGCAAATCCAGATTTCTATTCTTTTAATCAATACCAGGTCTATGAAGAGCAATTAATCAGGAAATGAGACCCCTCACTTTCCCTATAACATGTATAAAGGACAGTGTAGTTTAAATCAGTGCTTGTCACTATAATGGTGGAAATCTTAGGAGTTCAGGTTGTCTTTGGCTAGTTAAGCTGCTCCAAACAATCTTCCAGGGTTTGATCAGAATTCTGTGTAATGGTTAATGTGTTGCATGTTGTTCAATGAAAACGTTGGTCTGGAGACGTGTTCTATCACATGTAATGACAAACAAATAACGTGAAAAATGATAAGGGAAGACTGAATGTCACCGAAGATAGGGCCGAAACTTACCTGAGAGACTGCACCGAAGGTTTGAACACATGTACATCACACACACACACACACACACAC
>NW_008463402.1:0-805 GCF_000622305.1 Nannospalax galili
GGGTGGCTAGGGCTCTCCTTTCAGGCTCACGCTGTTTATAAGAAACTCCATAGACTCTTCAGTCACGGGGAACTTTAATTCAAACTGAAACGCCACTTCGCTGGAAACACAGCCAGCCACATCACTCAGAACAGAGTCTGCCCCACTCCTGCCTAACCCCAAACACGTGCACACATAAGATTGTAAGGCTCTTGTTGCCAATTTGGTCCGTCGTGGTAAAGGACCCAAGAGACGGTGCAGGGGCTGTGGATGAGTCTCCAGCCAAAGCTCCCTGGGACTTTGCCAAGCTAGGTCAGGCGGCAGCCCCTGCGAAAGGGAAACAGGCAGCCCCACCTGCACTTGGACGAAGACCGTCACCTACAGGGAGGCCCGGCCCAGAAGTGGCTATCGCCGGCCTCACATACTGACTTTGCGCTGTCCCCAGAGTGGTCCTCTGTGTTGGCAGTCTCTGGGGTTGTTGGGCTCAATTCCATGGCGGTGAAGCAGTTGAACACTGGATTCTCGGGCAGGTTGTTCCTGGCCATAAGATGCCCAGCCCTGAAATGAGCTTTTTAGGTGGTATGAGCCTTTTGTCTATGTACAGCATAGCACCCTATGAAAACTTGGTCTCCCTACTAACAGAAAGGCTGTACACGTGGTATATTCAACACACTGATAAGGGCTGATGCCCATTCTTTGAGGCTGGGAGCCTTTAGGGGAGCCTGAATGTGCAATTCTCATGGATTCCCGTGGTGTAAATGCTCCTGCCATGTCTGACCTCACATCACAATCAACTGGGCCTGGGAGGAGGTAAACAACACCCACT
>NW_008463403.1:0-799 GCF_000622305.1 Nannospalax galili
CCTTATCATGATATGCAGTTTTACATAGGCTATAAATTAAACTTTTGGACTTCTACAGTTCTCACAGTTCAGCTTGGAGCCTGTTAACCAGGTCAGTATGATCTCAAGCTGCAAATGATAAAAATCTCTTTAACAATTGCTAAGGAAGACATTTTAGCACCTAGTTTTGAGCAAAAAAATAAAAGTTATTTTCTCCCTAAAATGTTCCAAAAATCCCTCACCAATAGCTACCAAACTCCACATTTCTTGATTTTACTACTGTGCCTCAGTGAAGCTCATAAGCTCACACCAATATGTTGCCGCAGTATTTATACTGCCATAAATGAAAACAGCCATCAGTAGTCTTACCTCAGGGATGGGGTTTTAATTTTTGTGTGGGAAGGGGCACACTATGAATGAAAGACAAGGAATGGGTTCCCAGGGAGTAGATCGAGTGGAGAAGACTGCAGGTTTTCCAGGCACACACAGAGAATATCCAGTTCTTGAATATGAGAGTAATTCAGGGCTTCTGTATAGTACAGGAAGTGAAACCCATAGTTCTCAGGCTGACAGCTGTCCTGAGGCTCTCTTCCCTGCCACTGGCTTTGCATTTTGTGGTTTTGTGGCTCCCTACCTGATGGGACACATACACTGCCTGAGATTCACCCACTTCCACTTATGAAATTCTTTTCTTCTTGTCCCCTTCCATCTCAGTATGTCTGTCCTTCTGCCACACCACTGCATCTCTACACCTTCGTTTCACCATGAGCACCACACACACATTCTCTCTCTCTCTCTCTCTCTCTCTCTCTCTCTCTCT
>NW_008463404.1:0-804 GCF_000622305.1 Nannospalax galili
GCCACTCAGTTCCTCAGTTTCCTTTGCTCTGACACGGTGTGCTGGTGTGATTGCTAGGTGTGAAGACGGAACCAGACCCAGGGCTTGCTTCAGGAAGGGAGTGGAGGAGAGGGTCTGTAAGGCACCTCACCATATCCTTTCTTTTTCTTCTTGCGAGGATTGGTAGGAGACAGAGGGATGGATCAGGGAAACTTTGACTTCCATCTGGTAGACAGGAATCAGCACATACATGTAAGCAGCTCAGCTTGTATACACTTTAATAGTTTGTTCTAAGCTAACCCTCCCTCAGCCCAGATGCCCCTGGAGGAGCACAGATTGGTATTGGGATCATTAATGAGACTTGGTGTTTGGAGAAGTGCCTGAATCCAGACATCCAGAGAATGAGGGAAGGGTGCAGGGCTTGATAACAGACATCACAAGTCTCAGAAACGTGGCTGGCCATTTGGCCAGAGGGGCAAGACTGAGCTGCTGAAGGAGCCTCCCTTTGCATGTACCCTGTCTCCCTGGTTCTCCTATTTAATCTACTGATGGGTGATGAGCTCGAAGTCAGTGTTTTTAGGGTGTTAATCTGCTGCCTTCTCAGATTGTCGCTCTCTAAATAAAACATGGTTTACAGATTGAATTCCTGTCTCTTCTCTCATTGGTGTGTGTGGTGGCCGTCAGCACCACCAGCTCCTGGATTCCAGCTACAAGGTAACACATGGTACCACTGTGCATTTAAGAGTAAGAGGTCATCTTTATTAATTATCCGGGGTAGGGACTGGAGAGATGGCTCAGCAGTTAAGGGCACTGGCTGTTCTTGCA
>NW_008463405.1:0-804 GCF_000622305.1 Nannospalax galili
GATCTCCACCATGTGGGTACTGGAAATTGAATCAGGGTCCTCTTCAAGAGCAGCCAGTGCTCTTAACCATAGAGCCATCTCTTC
This sequence comes from Nannospalax galili, assembly GCF_000622305.1. Taxonomy (NCBI): domain Eukaryota; kingdom Metazoa; phylum Chordata; class Mammalia; order Rodentia; family Spalacidae; genus Nannospalax; species Nannospalax galili. The sequence continues at coordinate 85 of NW_008463405.1, forward strand.
TGCCAAAAGGACATGTTTTTAAATGCATGGCAAATAGCCACACGTGAAGGTGTTCAGCATCCTTAGCCCTTAGGGAAATGCAGCCATCACTGTTAGTGGAGAGGTGTCTGACTCTCCCAAGGAGCAGATGGCACAAAGCAGTCTGGCCAAATGTGTGTGAGGGTCAGGAACAGGGACATTCACAACCCACTGGCGGGAAAGGATGATAACAGCCCCTTCTATCAGTCGAATAGCCATTATATTGCCGTTAAACATTCTGTATACCTGAAATGACTGTGCACTGTGTGGTTACAAAGATAGACGTGACGGCAAACATTTTGGAGTCAGTAAAGAGGCCGGTGGCCCTGGGAGGGAGAAGTGAGTCAGCCAGGTAGGCAGCATTTAAGAGGGCAGTGAGGGTAACTTTTATTATGCTGTAATGGTGATGCCATTTAGTGCATCTGTCAAAAGCCAGAAAGTGGTTCAGTTTAGTTAATTTATGTCAATGTTGGCTGTTCAGTGGGGTGACAAATCTACAGTGTATGTAACAGGGAAACTGGTCAAAGCTGAGTGATGTGGGGGAGACTCTGTATTTTCTGCTTAAATTTTCTACAGACCTTAAAACAATTTGTAATAATGTCCTCTTAATTAAAAACCAAATGCACATATCCTATGCCTAGGAATAAATTTTAGACATGGAAAGGCCTCTGCTGAGAACTCTAATGACAGTGTTGGAATAGA
>NW_008463406.1:0-805 GCF_000622305.1 Nannospalax galili
TCGTGGCAGAAGTCTGTCTGCCCACAGTCTAAGAGTTTGCCAGACGCTTAAGTTGAACAGTAATGGACACATTTCTTTGGTGGAGGAAATTTCAAGACAGCCTAATGTAGAACTGGTGGCATGGTTATTAATGGTGACTATTAGGAAGATCTACGATTAAAAAAAAAGGAGCAAATGGGGCAAAAAGAAATGCAGAATGTACAGTTTGGAGAGAAAAAGGGCACTAGGAAGCTTATATTGTTGGCTCTAAAGAGGCTCTTTTTGATAAGGAGACTAGAGCCACGAAAGCGAGACCTCCAGATCTGCACTGGAACAATGGAAGAAGGACCCTCAGGGCAAGACCGCACCCTGCAAAGACTCCAACTTTAGAAAGGAAAATGCCGGAGGGGTTTTCTGCTCCTAGAAAAATCACAGCACGGAAAAGCTGCTGATGTGGACGAAGTAAGCCGGAATCCATGCCAGGCTGGCAGCCAAACTAGGCAATGTCATTCATGCGGTGCTGGCTTCAGAGGCATGAAAGACGCCAAGACTGAAGGGGTCACTGGTTTTCCCCGTGTAGTTTCAGAAAGCCACTGAGGCCAGGCAGCATGCAGCAAGGGCATCCTGAATAAAGAAGACCATGACAGGCCAAGAGGCCCTGTGTGAAGCTGTGAAGGTGAAGCCTGGCTGGCAGTAGAGACCCCAAGACACTGGACATGCTAGAGCTGTGAGATTATTGGCCAAGGAAAACTGCATACAGGGAGTGGTACTAGCCAGAGAGAGAGATGTATGTTGCACACAGCAAAGCTGGAGGGGCTGAGCCATC
>NW_008463407.1:0-804 GCF_000622305.1 Nannospalax galili
CTGTAGAGGAATGCCCATGCACTGAGTGTGAGACCTGACATTTACACGTACGTGGCTCCAAGTCATCTTCCACGTTGCTGTCAAAGTAAACTTGAGCCTCAACTTTGACTTTGTAATCCTCTTTTCAAAACCCTTCCACAGTCCTCTATTGCCAACATGAATATCCAAATTCCTTAGCATGACATGTATAAAATGGCTTTTCACTACTTGCCGTTGGTACCCACAACAATTTCAAGCCTTACAGAGCTGTGGCAAGTCCCCTGGCATTACACTCACTCTGTAGGACAATGCCATTTATGCTTACTAAAACTACTTACATATAAAAGACTTCATTTTTGCACTACGAGGGATTAAATCCAGTTACCTGCTAGGCAACTGCTCTACTCCTGAACTTCACCCCAAGTGACATTTTATAATGGTGGGCTTATTTCCAAGGAAATCACCAAATATGTAAGGATGGATTTGATTGGGGGTGTGAAGGTGGGATGGTAGAGGGAATGGATGAGAAGGAACAAAGGAATAAAACTAGAAAGGAAAAATTCTTTACAGCCTGAGGAACAAGGATGCCAGACTGAGGAGGGTGGTCAACTCAAGGCTACATCAAAAGCAATGAAGCTGCATATGCCTTATTAGGCTTAATTAAATTATGGACACTTCATCCAAAAAGAGATTTCATTCAAAAAGTAACGTCCTGAGCCGGCATGGTGACTCATGTTGTCAGGAGGCAGAGACAGCCCAATCTCTGGGAGATCGAGGCCAGTCTGGTCTACATAGTAAGTTCCAGGACAGCTGGGGCTACAGGGA
>NW_008463408.1:0-802 GCF_000622305.1 Nannospalax galili
TTTTAAAGCAGTCTAATATGCAGACTGTGGTAAGATGAATTCTTCTTCATAGGTGATGAGAGGGCAGTTGGCAAGGGTCTCCCAAAGCTTTAAAATGATTAGGCTTTGAAATCCTATTTCTATAAAGGTATCCTTTAAAAAATATTTTATTTATTATTTTTTAAATTTCACATGTATAAATGTATTGCCTGCCTGCACGCAAGTGTGCCTATGTTATGCAATGCCCACATAGGTCAGAAGAGGGCATCTGATTCCCTTGGAACTGGAGTTACAGATGGTTACTAGCCACCATGTGGGCACTGGGAATCAAACCCCGTCCTCTGCAAGAGCAGCCAGTGTTCTCAATTGACAAGTCATCTCTCCAGCCCTACAAAGGTATCCTAAGAGATGTTAGAAGTACAGAAAAAGATGTATACTGTAGCACTAAATTAGATCTTGTCTTAGTCCACCATGAAGATGCAACAGCAGACTGTGGTGTCTCCAGTTTGGTAAATTATGAATCATTAAATATGACGCAAAGTGATCTGAAGAAATAATAAAATGCTTGTGGTCATGTCAGATGAAAGCAGTAGACGCACAGCTGTAGGTGCAGTGATGTCCCAGCCGCTCATCTGTGCTTTTGATTCTGCAGCCATGTTTAATCTCCACATAATCTTGGGGAAAAGGACAAGAAAGCATGTCAAATGTCAGTAGTGCGTTGTTTCTGGAAGGAGGCCACTTGGGGTGAATTAAACACTTTCCCCAATTTTTCATGCTCGTGTTACATCGTGTGTGTGTGTGTGTGTGTGTGTGTGTGTGTGTG
>NW_008463409.1:0-805 GCF_000622305.1 Nannospalax galili
GTTTCTGTGACATTTTGTCAGGCACCTCCTGAGGTGGACCCTGGGCCCCAGTACAAAGGGCATCTACCTCCTCTCCCACCATCTCCATAGTCCTCAATCAGCTCAGAAGGTGCAAAGCCTAGAGTGGAGGAAGCAGAAGCCAGGAGCAGCCAAGAAGCTTCAACAAGGCAGGAGGGATCAGTGGCCACTGGAAAGAAACTCACATTACAGTTGTCCTTTCCAACAGAGTCACATGGCCCTGGCTCCTCAGAAACAGAGGCTTACACCCTTCACAGGGCACTCAGCCCAAGATAGGAGTCAGCGCTCAGAGAAGGCAGGAGCTGTAACCTTTGCTCCAAGCCTCAATTTCCCTACCAGTAAAGTGGGATAATCCTGCCTGCCTGCTCAGGCTCCAGGGGGACACTACACATGTGAAATGCCCAGCCTTGTCCTACGCACTTTCCAGTGCAGCTAGCAGAGTTCCAACAGTGGAAGTTGCCAGATAGGGATGGACTGTGCCTCTCTCCTGCCAGCATCATACCCTGGTACAGAAGTCAAGGGTTAATTTAACACCAGCTGGTGCACAGCCTTCAAGTGGGTGCAGTGTCTCCCTCGACAATCAATTGCTCTCCAGGAGTTCCTCTGAATACTCTGTGGACAATCTGCTATGCTCTAGTCCCACTGGGCTACACACAATAACCATCCAGTGTCACAGGATGATATTTCAGGGTAGCAGAGCCAGCAGCCAAAACATATGTCCTTTAACCCAATCCAGCACATGGAGCACTATAGGAAGGATGGACTTGGGGTATGTGGGGTACCATAG
>NW_008463410.1:0-805 GCF_000622305.1 Nannospalax galili
TGAAACTTCCTTATACAACACAGTGTGATGCATACAGAAGGCCACAACCAGTCAAGTTGTAAAGAATAAGAGACTGCAGAGTGTAGGGCCTTAGATAGGACTCCTATTACTTTACACATCCATGGCTCAGGGACCAGTGTTGAAGATGGGGTGGAAAGATTTTAAGAGCCAGGGCTGATTCAGGAACACAAGAAAGCAGAACCGTTTAGGCCAATGGAAGCTTGCACATGTCAACTTGTGGCAATGTTGTCATTGAGCACAGGGCTCATACCAACTCAATCAGACATGGGTACAGAGTGGAGTCAGAGAAATTGGTAGTAGTCCAGCCCTAGACTGAGAAATTTTAAAGACTGATTACTACTGCATGAGGGAGAGTATGCCTTACTTACCATCTCTAGATTGGCTGACAAGACCCCAGTGAATGAATTTTCACTGAAGGACTTCTGGGTACAAATACTTGAATGGATAGGACTTAAAATATATGGATACATGTGATCTGGTGGGGTTTGAGTGGGGCATGAATGTGGGAAGGGGTCTAAATTTGATTAACAACTGTTGTTTGAAATGTACAAAAGGGCAATAATTTTTTTTAACATTAGGAAATTCTTGATATTTCCAGCTTTCCACTCCACTAAACCTCTGCATTTCTCGGCGTTACAAGTTCTTCTTTCTTTTAGGTATCCAGAATTATGTCCAAGGCTTAATTTAGTAACCCCCTAATGATATAATTCCTGAGTATTTCACATATTAATGTAGATAATTAAGAGCCTGAAAATTTCTTGGTAAGATTAACCTTTATTTATTT
>NW_008463411.1:0-805 GCF_000622305.1 Nannospalax galili
CACTGGGTTGGGGTCCACTGTTAAGCAGATGCAGGCCAAGCCAGGGAGGACTTCGATTTAAATTCTGGAGCTTGGGACTGGAAAGATGGCTCAGTCAGTAAAGTGCTCACATCATAAGCATGAATACCTGAGTTGGGATTTCCAGCACCCTTGTAAAAACCCAGGTGGCTGTTGTGCTCCAGTAATCCCAATGCTGAGGAAGCAGAGCCTCAGGAATTCCAGCCAGCCTAACCTACTTAGCTAGCTCCAGGCCAGTGAGAGACCACGACAGTGCACGACATCGGTGCGCTTACATTCAGGCAATATGCTCATACACATAAAATTTAAAAATAATAAATAAATTAAAAAAGAAGACCTCCCTGACCTCCACATACACAAGCAGGCACCTGTTCTGTATAGAACGACAAAGGCAGAGCAAGCTGTGTGGAAGAACAAGAGGCCCCCAAATGGGCTGTTGTACAGGACCATCCTCAGAGCCAGACAGATGCCATCTTGAGATGTGCCCACTTGGAAAAGATCATCACAGCTGGGCTTGTTCACTATGGACCTTTCCTCATTGAAGGAGGCTCAGGGACCTTCATCTGAGCATCCAGCCACTCTTTACAACCTGTTGTGAGCAGTTTGGTCCTAACTGTGCTGGCCTAGGCTGGGAAAGACTAAGAGGGGCAGGGGCTGCATTTATGCAGCTATCATCCACACTGTGTGAGAGCTTTCAGTGTGGCCTTGGGTGGGAAGCACACACACTCTAAGTAACCCCTTACCTGTTGCTCTATAAATAATCCCAATAAACTCACTGGTTCCCCAG
>NW_008463412.1:0-800 GCF_000622305.1 Nannospalax galili
GAAAGCCTGTTGAACATGTAGAAAGCCTTACCCACTCCTGAAATTTTGGGTTACATATCTGCAATGTAGGAATCTATTTTTACCAAGCCCCTTTAGGATCCCTACCCATGTGTTGGGCACCCTGATCTAGAGAGGAACACTGAGACCAAGAAGGGATGTGAGACCTTTGAACTAGTGGACAGATGTCTGCATGGGTGGGGTTTTTTGTTGTTCATTCATAAGATGAGAGGAAGAGTCTCCACTCAGCCTTCTGACATTCCTGGTGTGGGAATGAAGACAAAGAGGATCCAGGATCAGAAAAAATATTGGGCTTTTCTGAAGGTGTTCATCTGGCCAGGCTGCTATGACTTCAGATTTCCAATAGTCTCTGTTCATCACAAGCCCTTGGGAAAAGGCTCCTCTGAATCCCTCCACCATGAGTACTCTCCACCCCACAGTACCTCCTTTGCCAGCCCAGCCAAGACAAGAACCTCAGCAGTCCAGCCCCAGTCTGCACTAAGGCCAGATTAAAGCCATGCAGGAAGTCATTAACGATATTGAGGCTGCAACTTTAAATGAAGATAAACTGCTACCCAGGAGGTAATCACCTCCTCCACCCTCCCTGCTGCCATCCCAATCAGCATCCAGTTCAGACCAAACTAGGTCTAGGCAGACTTCGTGTTCCCAAACTAGACTAGGCAGACTTCCTGTTCCCAGCCAACACTTACCACGTTTGGCATTCCTTCATTATGCCTACAATGTATTCATAATGCTCCCTGCACGTGTGTGTGTGTGTGTGTGTGTGTGTGTGTGTGTGTGTG
>NW_008463413.1:0-805 GCF_000622305.1 Nannospalax galili
TGCCTTGGCTTCCCTTAACCTATAAGTAAAATAAACTCTTTCATCTCCAAGTTGCTTTTAGTCATGATTTTTATCACAGCAATACAAAACAAACTAAAACACTGCACTTTGACCAACTATGAGATTCTGTGTCAACCTTTATTTACTGCCCAAAGAAGCTTCTCTGATTAGGCCTGACAGCTGCTTTAACCTATGGATATGGAGATATTAATTTAGAGGACAGTTTGATACTATGCCCATTTAACAATATAATAGTAGTAGGGTCACCCCTGGAGCCTATGACCTCCTCAGTCATGGGTTCTTGGCTGGATTTACAGCAGCAAACATGCCTTTCCTCTCTTGGAGCAGGCCTTGAATACAATAAGAAAGTGTTTGGTTATCTCCATAACAGTTGTGCCACTTTTGCACCCATGGGCATATCTTTCAGAGCTGGTTATTATTGTAGCTCTCAGGATTCACAGCTGGATAAGACTTGATAAATTTTCTCAAGACCACCTGTATAGTACCTTCTGGCACTATGAAAGCCAGTGAACAGGGAAGAAGCTTCCTACTCAATACTAACTTGATTTCTCCATGTTTTATGATGAAAGTATCTGATAGCTTCATCAATAGACTTTTAATATCAACTTCTGGTGTGCAATCAAGAGTAGTGGCAATAGCTTCGTATTGTTTGAGGGGTCTCTGGGATTCTTCTGACCAACACATTGAAAGAAGGTATTCCATACCTGACACTGAGCTTTTTATTTGGCAAACCTATGGCTTCTGGAAGGAGCACTATTCCATGTGTAGGGTAATTTAAATTAAA
>NW_008463414.1:0-805 GCF_000622305.1 Nannospalax galili
TTTTTTTTTACCACCTTTGTTAAATACATACATTAAACAGTGTGTCAAAGACTGGCACTATAAAGCAAAAGACAGCCTCTGCACCTCCTGTCTCATTTAATAATAAGAAAAACAGATCCAAAGAACAGAAATTAGATAATTATTTCTCATCTTATTTTTCTTTTCAATACCATATTAGAAATCCAAGCCAATGCAATAAAGAAAGAAAATAAATAAAAGGAAATAAGATTGGAAATAAGTAAAACTATATTTATTCATTAAACACATTAATCTATGTAGAAAATTCAGTTGAATCTAGAATTAATAATTGAGTTTTAGTAAGATTGTACCACAGGTGATCTATACAATATCAAATCTATTTCTCCATACTGAAAACAATTGGAAATTGAAATTTAAAAATTAATACCATCTAAAACATGAAATAAACAGACATCTTCAGAAAAATGTGAAAAGCTTATACACCAAAAGCTACAAAATATTGCTGAGATAAATTGAAGGAGATTTAAATGCAAGAAGGAATATTTATTTTCATGTATCAGAAAACTTAATATTGCCAGATAGTGAATATCTCCAACTTTACCTCTAGATTCAACACAATTCCAGTTAAAATCATGGGAATCTTTTTTCTATAGAAACTGATGAGCAAATTCTAAAATTCATGTGAAAATGTAAAGAATAGAGAAGAGCTAAAAAAAAACTTTGAAAAAGTTTATCAAATTTAGGGAAGCAGCACTAATTTTAAGGCTTGTTGTAATGGAGACAGGGTAAGCATAAAGAGGGAGGGAGAAGACAGAGAGAGAGAGAG
>NW_008463415.1:0-805 GCF_000622305.1 Nannospalax galili
ACCCCAAAAAACGTACTGTCTATCTGATGCCAGATTTGCCTAATAAGTATATGTTACACATTAATTCAATAAATTTCTGCATGTCTACTACTACATTACAGATAGAAAACAGAATATGGACTCTATACCAAGCTATTAGCAAAACAAATAAAGCAGCAAAAACTACCTGGACTCTTCTTTCCATCATGATGCTGATCTTCCTAACCACAACTGGACAGAAGGACACTAGCATATGGATCCTTTCCTTCTCCATGGGAAGTACATTCTTAATAGAACAATAACCAGGAACCATGATTAAATGTACAATATTATAGATATAAATAAAATAATACTCAAGAGAGTTGAATTGTGACCCTTGGGGTCAAGAGTAACACCTTATACAAGAGTCTAGAAGTGATAGGAAAACTTTGGTGCACACCTCAGCCAGAGGGAAGCAGCTATTCATAGCTATGCCAGGACCAATAAAATCCCCCAGGTAATGATAGGAAACTATAATTACAGCACTAAACTTTTCAAAGTAAAATGACATTATGATGAATTATAACCTTCCATTTATACAACTTGAGCAGTGTCAACAACTATACTTACCATTCATCTTTGATGAGTAGGACTCTCAATAGCTTTGTAGCTGTGAATAGAGTCCACTGTGTTCCCAGAATGAAAGCTGACCTGGTGGTTTAAGCCATCTGAAACATTTTGTGAGGAATGACATTCATGTTACAAGAAGGTTTTATTTACAGCAAACAACAGGGGATGCTCATCCTTGTTTGGCTGGAGTTTGAATCCCTTTCTATAATCTAGATAA
>NW_008463416.1:0-778 GCF_000622305.1 Nannospalax galili
AGGCCAGAAGAGAGTATTGGATTCCCTGGAACTGAAGTTACAGTGAGCCATCTCTCCAGGCCCTAGAGAACAGTTTTTAGGAGCCTAAATGCAAGTTCTTTCCTCCTCCTCTTCACCAGCTGAGTAGTCAGGAGGGGACAATCTTGCAAGTCATCTGAGTCTTATCTTTTCCTCTGTCACTTATGTTTGTCTATTTCTTAACAAAACCTATATGTGGGTTCATCTCTGTGTTTTACATGCTGTTTATTTTAAAACTTTATTTTAAAACAGGCACGTGGTCTTGTCACATCTTGTAGGCAAGCTTGACTGTTGATAATTTTCTGCTCCAAACTTTTAGTTTGGGAGGGTAGCTAGATTAGCAGGTAGAAGCAGGGGCTCCGTGTTTTCTGTTCATATGTAGTCAGGCCTCAAGGCACTTCTGAAAACGGACCATTATTTTTTATGGTCTTACAAGGAATAAGGGCATTGTAGAAGCAGAACTGAGCAATGATCAATGGGACCTCATTGACCAGGTTGGCTTAATTAGACTTACCTCTTGGTCCCCACACCAGATCTTCCAGTATTTAAACCTAAAACTTCGTATGGTAACCAGAAGATGAACTTGGGGTCACTGAACCCCTTTGTGAATTCCTCTATTAAATCTCTTTTCTCTGTTTCACAATTATACGTCTCTTTTGGTACACTGAGATAGGTGATCATCTCTCTCTCTCCCTCCTTCCCTTCTGTGTTTCTTTGTACACACACACACACACACACACACACACACACACACACACAC
>NW_008463417.1:0-805 GCF_000622305.1 Nannospalax galili
ACAAACTGTTTATTCATACCTGATCTGAAATCAATAAAACTCTAACAACAATGAAAGCAGAATGAAACTTCTACTCGACCAAGGCAGGCGAGAATTTTGTATCAGACAGACAACAGCAAAAAGAAGCCCATATGTCCAGGTCGCACCCCAAAACACAAATAAGATAAAAACAAAGATAATATGTTCCCATCAAATCCTCTAAGTCCTGTAGAACTGTTCTACAATGAGAACTATTCAGAGAAACCCCAGGACACAGAACTTAAAGGAACAATCAATAAACATGGTCAAAGAATTCAGGGACTTTAAAGAACACACAACTTAAGAAACTCAAAAAGGATAATAACAAACTCCTGACTGAAGCTCAATAAAATTGACAAAGTCAGTTCAGGATTTGAAGAGTGATTTCAAGAAAAAGATAGAAAAATTTAAGAAAAACTAAGTTGAGATGAAGATGGAATTGAAAATTCAAAAAACTGATTAGAAAGTACAGGAGAAAGTCTTACCAGCAGAATGAATCAAATGAAAAACAATATCACAACTTGATGAAAAAATTGAAGAATTGAACCACTCAAGCAAAGAATATGAATAATGGAATATTCCAGAGCTATGGGACATTATGAAAAGACCAAATTTATGAATTATAGGCACAGAGGAAGGAGAAGAATCTCAGGTCAATGGCATGGCCAGATCTTCAATTGAATTACAGAAGAAAACTTTCCTAAATTAAGGAAAGACATACCCATACAAATATAAGAAGCACACAACACAGAACACCAAATCAACAGGTCCAGAAAAGAAATTCCCC
>NW_008463418.1:0-804 GCF_000622305.1 Nannospalax galili
CTGCAAGAACAGTCAGTGTTCTTAACCACTGAGTCATCTCTCCAGCCCCTAGAAATTATTTTTAAATTGTTATTTTGATAAGGGTTTTGCTTGCATGTATGTAAGTATATCATGTGTGCAAGGCCCACAGAGGCCAGAAGAAGGTGTTGGATTCCCTGAAACTGGAGTTCTGCTAGAAATTTTAATGACTGGATGGAGCACACACTTTTTCTCTCTCTTTTGAGACAGGGTAGCCCCAGCTGACCTGGAATTCTCTCTATGGACTAGGTTGGCCTTGAGCTCACAGAGATCCGCCTGCCTCTGCCTCCCAGGTGCTGGAATTAAAGGCGTGCGCCACCGCGCCTGGCTGAGCACTCTATTGGTTTGACAGTTGATGGACATTGGGTTGTTTCACTTCCGTGCTGCTGAGGGTTTTTGGTTCCATTTTGTGTTGGTACATTTTCATTTCTCTCAAGTTTAGTTGGGCTCTCCTCGCTATATATTTAGAAACCAGCAAACAGCCTGGCACGTGGTATATTCCTGTAATCCCAGCCCTAGGAGGGACTGAGAGTTCAAGGTCGGCATTAGAACCCTGTCTTTTTTTTAAATAGCCAAATGCCTTTAATTCCAGCACTTGGAAACAGTGGCAGGTGGATCTCTGTGGGTTCAGTGCCAGCCTCCTAGTCTACATGGGGAGTTCCAAGACAGCCAGTGCTGCATAAAAAGACCTTGTCTCAAAAAAGAAAACAAAAAAAGTTGCCAAAGTCTTCCCATATGACTACAGGAAATGATTTTTTTTTTTTTTTTTTTTTTTTTTTTTTTTTG
>NW_008463419.1:0-804 GCF_000622305.1 Nannospalax galili
GGAGGGAGGGAGGAAGGAAGGAAGGAAGGAAGGAAGGGAGGGAGGGATGGAGGGAGGGAGGAAGGGAGAGGGAGGGAAGAAGGAAGGAAGGAAGGAAGGAATTTATTTCGACTCAGAGGTCCAGGGCACTGTCCAGCACGGCAGGGAGATGAGGTGACTGGTCACACTACACCAGTAGCCAGAAAGAAGAGAGAACGGAATGCTGGTGCTCAGCTCTCTTTCTTCCTCTCCTTTCCCAGGACCCCACTCGTGAAATGGTGCTGCCCATTTAGTGTGGGTCTTTCTGCCTCAGTGAATCCAATCTAGAAACTCTTCACAGAGGTTTGTCTCCCAGGTCACTGTAGAGGTGCCTGTCAAGCTGGCAGTCAAGGTCAGCCATCGAAGGATCAGGTCTCAGTACCAGCAACACTGGGTTTCGTGTTTCCTGAAAAGGGGAATGCTTTGTATGTCGCCCTCTTTTGAAAGGAAATGCTCCAGACAGGGTTTTCTGGGTGAAGGGAATGTTCCCAGTCAAGGACTTCTAACTGTTCGATTAGATTTTAATAAGGAGCTCAATGTAGGAACACCGTAGACACCTAACTCACCTTGCTGTTAGAGAAGCTGAGGGGTGCCCCTACTCCCTCGCAAACATTTCTAATTGTACACAGTTCTGCAGGAAGACCCCAGACCCTTGACTAGGTCCATCCCAGGGGGTCCGGTCCAGGCTGAAGGCCTTGACCTTCAGGGACTCTGGCTGTAGTCTCGGTGTTCATGTCTGTAGGAATACTTCTGGACACACCAGCTTCTCACTACCAACCCCCCCCC
>NW_008463420.1:0-805 GCF_000622305.1 Nannospalax galili
CCACTGAGCCATGCCCCCAGTGCCTCCCCCCCAACTAGGGGATTCTAGACAAGCAGTCTACTGCTTAGGAATGCCCTTCCTGTCACTAGTGGATTCTAGGCAGCTGCTCTACTACTGAGCCACACCCCAGCCCCTCACAGGTGGACTGGAGGTAGGTACTCTACCACTAAGCCATGCCCCAGCCTCCTTTATGGTTTTTATGGTAGTTTTACTCTGTAGACATGATTGATTACACCCTCCTCTCCTGCTCCCATAGTGAATGCAAACTCCAATCCCTTTTCTTTCTCTGAAGGTACATTGTGGGGGGCTGAAACTCAATATTCCAACCCTCCAAACAGGCTTAGTCCCCCTGATACCAGCCTCTACTCTGAAGCTACCCAGGGGCCCACCGGAAGTCACCTCATTATGGGCTAGAGATGGCTCAGTAGTTAAGAGCACTCAGTACTCTTCCAGAGGGCCCAGGTTCAGTTCTCAACACCCATATGGTGGCTTACAACCACCTGGTAGCCCTTCCTCACCCTGGCATCATCTAACCAACAGACACACAGCCCCTGAGCTATGAACAGAAGGAGGGGGCCATGAAGGACTACACGCCATGTGGCCAGATGCCTTTTGGGTTCTTTCCTCAGCTTGCTAGTCCACCTCCGTTCTTGGGAGGCTTCATTTCCCCCTTTCTTAATAAGCTATTTTCTTTCTATACCACGCTTATACTTAAAAGGCAGTTTTCCTTCCTCTCTCCTCCTGAGAGCTGCGGGGATTGTCACCTAACCTGTACTATGTTTTCTCCTAAACTCTAATAAAATTG
>NW_008463421.1:0-805 GCF_000622305.1 Nannospalax galili
GCAATGGTCCCTGAGCCCTGGGTGGGTAAGGTTTAATATAGGAGTCCTCTAAACTAAACTTATGTGTTTGTCAGAAATGCCTGCTTCTTGGAGTAGCTTCAGCCAAATCAGAGTACTTTCAGGAACTTAAGAACACATGTTTTGCCCCCAGAGGTTTGCCTTCTGGGTACGGTACTTGCAGTGATCACATAGTTCTTTTGTTCTTTCATTGAACTTTTACTCTGGAAGTATGTCATAAGCCATCAAGTCCCAAGACATATTAACTCTTCATGAAGCTGCTTGCTACACACACTGGTGAGAGTTGAGAGGTGCATTACTTTTTTTATCCCCTATTTCACTATGTTCTATGAAACTTTAGTGTAGAAGTTCTATTGTAAATGTGTCACTTAGGGATGGGCATCTACAGACACATCCTCTGTATGTGATCGGGTGTGGATGCCTGTAATAGTTTCCATCTGTGGCAAGAAGAGACTTCTTTGATGAATGGTGACTGGTATACTTGTCTGTAACTATAAGGATCTATATTTATCATACTGTAAGAAATTATACTTGTCTAGGGATGTGACAGACAGACGTAGGGTCTTCTCTAGGATCTATGACCTCTACAGTCATGTGTATTTGGCTATTTTACAGTGCCACACATGAGTTCCCTCTCATTCAGCAGAGTTTAAGTTCAATTAGATAATTGTTGATTACCCCCAAGATAAAAGTGCCACTACTGTATCAATATAGTTTGGTGTGCCAATCCTTGTGGTGGTTGTTAGGCTTTAAAGTTGGGGTTGGATCATTGACTGATTTTTTTTTT
>NW_008463422.1:0-805 GCF_000622305.1 Nannospalax galili
GGGGGATAGGAAGAGAGTCAGCAGATGAGTGGACTCTCAGGAGTGTCTCCTGCAGCCCTGGCCACCAGGCTCTGGATTTAAGGAGAGAGGCTTTTTGGGTTTCTGGCTCATTTTTGACTGGTTCTGATCGTTCAGCCTGGTCATACAGGTATGATCACCATCCAGGTCCCGAGAGGAGCAGGTGTGTGAACTGCGTGTGGCTGTCCTCTGAAAGCCACAGTCACTGACTGATGTCTCCCAGGAGCATCAGACTAGGAACTGGCCCAGGACTGTCCAGTCAAAACCAATGTCTCTTCCCTGACCTCCCAGCACTGTGAGATGTCTGTGGTACAGTGTCAAGGCTCCAACATGCCTGGCTCCGGTTCACGCACCTCCATGCCGAGGTCTCCCTCTGAGGACCCAAAGTCTGGGTCATGGCACACACACCACTGTTCTTGCCTCTGCTGCCCATGGCAGACATTGCCAATTGATTACCTACTCTACTGTGGTGGAAGCCCAGAGGCCTCCAGGCAGGCACTGGCAGCGGATGGTGGCTGTCATGAAGACCCAGCAGTGGCAGCTGCCTCCTGAGGTGCACACAGGCCTTTGGTTTCTGCAGACTGAACAGTTTCTCTTTACAAATGACTGATCGTGACTCCCTAAGGATACCATCGCCTTTCAGGGGTTCAGAAGCTGTTGCCTTTTGGATGAGTGGAGACCCTCAGTCAGCAGAGTGCACTTTCTTTTTTCTTTCCCTCCCTCTGTCCCTCCCCTCCCTCCTTTCCCTCCACCTTCCCCTCCCCCCCTCCCCTCTCCCTCCCTCCCT
>NW_008463423.1:0-804 GCF_000622305.1 Nannospalax galili
CTGGAGAGATGGCTTAGCGGTTAAGAGCACTGACTGTTCTTGCAGAAGACCAGGGTCTGAATTCCAGCACCCACATGACAGCTAACAATCGTCCATAACTCCAGTTCCAGGGGATCTGACGTCTTCTTCTGACCTCTGTGGGCACTGCATGACGTGGGTGCACTTACATACATGTGGGCATAACATTCATACACATAAAAATAAATTAAAAAATTAAAAGAAGGATTTAAAAAATGATAGTTCATTTTAAAAAAGGAAGAAAGATTAATTTCTGAAAAAAGATCAGGTGTGTATGCCAAAAACCTGAAAAGGTATATATATTCTAACATATGATTTCACTTTAAAATCTCCATACGATCATACATTAGTGTTTCTAAATGCCCATAGGGAGAAATTCTTCATCTATAGACACTCAGCAAGCAGCAACCTGGAAGTTTTGGAATCTCACTCTTCAGGAGAGCTTTCTTCTGTGCTTTTGAAGTTGCCCACAAGAGTTATGTCATTGCTCATAACCAAGGAAACCACAGGAAACTTGGTTGCTAGGAAACAGCTGAATTGTCTCGATGAAGATCACCACAGTAGGGTTGGCTTGAATAGAACAGATGTTAGGAAAATAAAATTATGAAGTTACAGTTACTTTTTTAAAAACCTAGGATGCCTCTTTAATTGCCAGTTAAGTCTTCCCACCTAAGAGTAGCAGTTTGTCATTTTTGAAAGGCCATCACACGGGTCATATCGGGGGGCCCACAACAGGGTGCTATCAGGGGCTGGCAGGAAGGGACTCCACCACAGTGTGTGAACCTC
>NW_008463424.1:0-721 GCF_000622305.1 Nannospalax galili
AGGCAGGAGGAATTTGCTCCTCATAAGAAGGTCAGGAGCTGAGGGGATGGCTAGGTATGTAAAGTGCATTCAGGAGGTTGCATTGAGAAGGACCTGAGTTTGGCTCCCAACCACCCATGTAAATAAACAGCCAGGTGTGGTGGCATCCATAATCCTGCTGGGATGTGGCTACAGCAGATCCTTGAGCTCAATGGCCAGGCAGGCTAGCCAAATGTGCACATTCCAGGTGTGGTGAGAGATCCTGTTTCCAAAAAATAAGATGGAGAATGGCTGAGGAAGATACCTTATATACACCTCTGGCCTGTACATATGAACAAATACACACACATATGCAGAACACATACACACACCAAAATTAAAAGGAGGAGGAGGAGTTGTTCCAGGTGAAACTCAGCTACATAGTTGAGTTTGAGGCCAGTTGGGCTACAGGAGACCGTGTCTCAGAAAGTAAAATAAAAGATAAATACTGCTCTGCTTTGCAATCCAGCAGCTAGAGAGCTGCAATACATTTCACTTCTGAGCCGGCTTTGTGGAGCAGCCTTTAATCTCAGCACTCAAGAGGCAGAGGCAGGAGGATCTTTGTCGAGTTCCAGGCCAGTCAAAAGTACATCGTGAAACTCTGTCTCAAAACAAAACCCATTTACTTCTGTGACTCATTCACCATATGAAGAAGTGGGAAACTGAAAAGCAAAAAAAAAAAAAAAAAAAAAAAAAAAAAAAA
>NW_008463425.1:0-805 GCF_000622305.1 Nannospalax galili
CTCCCTCCCTCCCCCATCATTTCCCACCATGTTTTGAAACTCCTACTGAGCTTTTTCCCAGTGAGAGATGGGCATTGTTTCTGCTGTTACCTGAGGTTTTCCAGTCCAGAACTATTCTAAATTAAATGATCTGGGTGGCTCTTGTTTGTTTTTTTCTTATTACAGTGTGGTATGGATGTTGAGTCTCACGTTTACTTGATACGCCATCGTAACTTCTCAGAGGAAAGCTTTCCCATTAGACTGACTTCAAGGTCTCCCGTCTCCTGCCTCCTCCTGCTTCCTTGTTCCTTTAGCCTAAGATATGGGGGCCGTGGCCCATGGTCGTGTTGTGGGGAGGGGCCCTCTGGTAGGTTTCCTGTATAGAAGTGACCCAGGATTCCTTCTTCTGTTCCGTCACCCTGTGGCATCCTTGGAAGACTCATAGATCTCCAGCCAGCTGAGGTTTCCTTACCGTCCAGATTCTCTCACTTAGTCCCTTGTAGGCTTCTGGGGGAGTCTCTCCATTATTTCCAGCCAATGATGCACTGTGAAGCAAATTGTAAAGTATGCATTATCCAGCCGCTCTAAGAGATTCACATTTGTTTTCAAGAGTGTGCTTGTAACAGTTTAATCCTCCTTGGAGTGGAAGCTGATCTGTCTCTGGAAGGTGAGCTGCAAACAGAATTAATTCTGCACAGGGGAAGCAAAATACGTATTTTCATATATCCTCCTGTATACGGAGAGAAGGCGTTACAGATGATGATACAGATGATGACCCTGGATTTCTTTTTCATTGTTTGAGAATTTTATACATGCGTATAACGCA
>NW_008463426.1:0-805 GCF_000622305.1 Nannospalax galili
TTTTTTTTTTTATGTTCTTCAGATGTTTTATACAAGGCCAGAGATGAAATCCTGTGCAAAACACTAAAGAATGGGAGAAACAGTTTTTGCTTAGACACAAGTGTGTTTAGCTCTGTGCTTGGCCTTTAGTACAGGATTTGAAGTGGATCTGGTTCAAGTCTCAACTCCCCTCTTGGCCTTAAGTATTCTTTTTTTTGCTGTGGACATTCAGAGTTTCCTTGGGTTTTTCATATTTGGCTTCTAAGAATTCACCCACCACCTTTGTGAAATGCTCTTCCCCTGCCTGCTTTCTCAGACCCAGGTCAGACAACACCTAGGATTTACACTGGGTTCCCCTCAAACACCTGTCTTTACCTGGAGTTTAACTGCCCTCACTCCATCTCTGTGATAATTGTGAGGAAATTCCTAAACTTCCAGTTTGTCCATCATCTTTTCTGGGTGTCTTTCCATCACTTAACACCCCAAGTGTAGACCATATATTCTTTTGACTTCCTGATAGGGTTTAGTTAGAGAATGGTGCCTTATTAACTTAATTATGGTTGTTTATATATCACCTAATACCGAACAGTATATGATCATGCAGGAGTCCTAGATCAGCCCTTTTATGCCATCATAGATTTCCCACCAAGACAGGAGAAATATTGGCAATGATTAGGAATGGTTATTTCAAGTGTTCTATTTTACCTAGATTTATGAATGGGGTCCTTAGAGTGTCATAGTATCTTGGTACTTTGTAATGGATGTATAAAGCTGTGATCAAATTATTAAAGGCCAGAAGGCATCTATGTCTCCTTCCTCAGTCTTA
>NW_008463427.1:0-805 GCF_000622305.1 Nannospalax galili
AAAATTGAGAGAGACCTATGTTGAGTGAGGCCTGGTGATGCATGCCTACAATCCTAGTACTCAGGAGGCTGAGACAGAAGGAGGATTGCCACCAGTGTGCTACCCAGCAAGACCCTATCCCAAGAAAGAAGAGGAAGAAAGGAAAGAGGGAGGGAGGAAGAAGAAAAAACATAAGAAAGAATGTATATGTTAAGGTGTGGGGATTCTGGTTTCATTCTGTTGCTGTCATAAATACTCTGGCCACAAGCAACTTGGGGACAAAAGGGTTTATTTGACTTACACTTCTCGATCAAATCAATCATGGAGAAAAGTCAGAACAGAAACTCAAGGCAGAAACAAGGTCTTACTACGTAGCCCTAGCTAGCCTGGAGGTATCCACACAGACCAGACTGGCCTTGAAATCACACCGATCACCTACCCCTTCCTCCCGAATGCTGGGACTGAAGACATGCATCACCAGGCCTGGCCCATCTCCCTAATTCTTCGGGTAACATGGCAGACCCACTCCACCAGAAGTCAGCACGCCTTGGTTCCCTGACTTCAGAACAGCTGAGCTGCTTTTCTGACCTTCGCAGATCTTGGATGAGGTGGAAAAAAGAAGAGGCATCTCTCCTGCTCTGGTGCAGCCCCTCATGAGGAGCGTCATGGAAGCCCCTTTCCCATCCCTGGGCAAAACCATCATTGTCAAGAACTTCCTGCCAGGCTCAGGGACTGAGGTAAGCCATCGGATTCCTTTCTCCTCCTGATCCAGCCAGCCAAGTTCTCATGGTCAGAAAGGCTGTCTGTGTGGCCGGGCGTGATGGCC
>NW_008463428.1:0-805 GCF_000622305.1 Nannospalax galili
TTTTTTTTAAAGTGTTCTGTGCCTAAGACCCCCATAAAACAAGCTGTCCTGCCTATCTTATCATCAGCCAGCCTCTTTAGAGATGTTGGCAGTGCTTGGCTTATGGACAACTGCACTAACAACGGCAGTTATCCACAAATCTACAAAGACATAGGAAGGGAACGGCTGTGGCCCCTTCCTTACAGTCACCACTTCAAATGACTTGTACCTCAAAACGATTGATCGAGAGCCATTTACAAATCTACCTCAAAGATCCCTTGCCTAATCCCCTTCCAGAAGCGAGTCTGGTTACAGAAACTCTAATTACTCAAATTTCGCCAGGTCTTACCAATCACCTCCTTCATCAGACTCTCAGAACTGCTCAGTTTTTGGCCCAGTGGCTGAGCAGGTTTGTATTTGCAGTTCTACTATGTTTCAATTACCAAATTTTATCTTCTCACACAGGCAATAAAACCACCTCTCAAATGTGTTTATAGCTGCTGTTTATATAACTTCTATTTCTTGTGCAAATTCCAGGTACTTTGGTCTTGCAGAGATCAGTGACAGTGAGGTAAGTGTACTTACAAGAAGCTGTGGGCAGTGAGCACGTGCAAATGTACAGGCACTGCCTCTGAGCTCTGTTTCACACAGAAGACCGCTCAGAGGCCAAGAACATGCCATGCCCCTCCTTCAGAACGCTTTCTCCATGACTCTGGGATCTTTGTTGAGGTGGGGGAGGGACCGCAGACTATCAAGCAATTCAATTTTGCCATTATTATGCTTATAGCTTTATTTTTATTTATTATTTTACTTGTGTGTGTGTGTG
>NW_008463429.1:0-804 GCF_000622305.1 Nannospalax galili
TTTATTTTATGTGTATGAGTGTATTGCCTGCATGTATTTAAGTGCACCCATATTGTGCAATGCCCAAGGAGGACAGAAGAGGGTGCTTGATCCCTTGGAACTGAAGTTATGGACAACTGTTAGTTGCCATGTGGGTGCTGGGATTTGAACTTGTGTCCTCTGCAAGAGCAGCCAGTGTTCTTAACCACAGAACCATCTCCCGAGCCCCTTTTAGGGCTATTTACATGAGGGTCTATTGAATACACCACACTGAATAATGTGCAAATAATCATTTTTTTTCATATAAAGAATTGAAAATTATAGACGTGCTGAGATATTTAAACATGGCTTTGAGAAATGCATCCTACTTTTTATGTTTTTCATTTCACAATCAAATGTCAATGACATGAACACATTTTTCATCAAAGAATAAATACCAAATTCTAACCAGCTCTGCTAAGGAGATAGAAAAGCTTCTAACAAGAAGGATATCACCATGATCATGTTTGTAAGTATTAAGTCCTTGTAAACAAAAGCAACTTGGTAAAAAAATCCCATGTTGGTGGTCGTGTCGAGCATTCAGATCCATGGTTCTAAGGCAGAGGAGTGAGAAACAACCTCACAACCTCACTCACTGAAGAAACCTTCCAATTCAAAGGTTTTTATTATTCTGCAGTTCTCCGCTCCTTGGAGCTTTTTGAGTAAGGAATAAAGGAAGTAAAATGGGCCCACATGGCATTTTCTGTGGTGTCATTGTGCCCTCATGTGGATTCAGCCTGAATTTGCATCATGACCAGCACAGCCACTCACTCCACAATGGACAAA
>NW_008463430.1:0-805 GCF_000622305.1 Nannospalax galili
TGGACTGGAGCAAAGTGAATGGGATGAAGGTATCTACATGGGGTTCTCTGAAGCCTCTTGGGGAGCACATAGCAGAGCTAATTGTGGGCTGTCCCAACTGGGGTGTGTGTCTGTGCTTGTGTATGAGTATGCCTCTGGCACCTGGTGGGCAGAGGCCCAGGATACTGCTAAACATCCTATATAGCCGAGGACAGTCCCTACAACAAGAACACTCTGAGGGGTCAGGGAGCTGGCTCAGTAGTTAAGGTGCTTTCATGAGGATGGGGGTTTAGGTCCCCAGGATCCATGTAAATGCCATGTGGATGTGGGAGCCCACCTGTAATTCCAGCCTTGGAAGGAGACAGGGGATCCCAAGAGTAAGCTGGCTAGCAAGACAAAGCATATCGATGAGCTCTGGGTTTGATTGAGAGACCCTGACTCACACACATACACATGCACGTGTGCCATCACACATGCAACACACACATATACACACATGAAAAATGGAAGAAAAGTATGACCTGGTACTTAACAGAGGTGCAGAGATTGAGAAACCTGGAGGATTTCCAGAAGAGCTGCTGGTGAGGTCTGTGGAAGTCACTAGACTCTTAATGTGTATATGTGTATGTACGCATGCCCTCAGAGGCCAGAAGAGGGTATTGGATCCCTTGAAGCTGGAGTTACCAGCAGTTGTGAGCTGCCCCACTGGGTGCTGGGAACTGAACTCAGGTCCTCAGAAAGAGCAGCAAGTACTCTTAACTGCTGAGCCATCTCTCCATCCCCCAAGGTCACTAGACTCTTTTGTTTTTTAAATTTTATTTTATTT
>NW_008463431.1:0-805 GCF_000622305.1 Nannospalax galili
TTCCAGAATTTCCCTAAGAGGGTTCTGTAATGACGCTGTTCTACAGGACACTGAGCATGTTCCCTGAGGAAAACCAGGTTTCATGCAAAGGTGTTTGGGTAGTAATGCTAAACCTCATTGACTCTGAATAGCATTGATTGTGAGATACCATCAACAATGCCAGATTCAACCAAATGGGGAATCTAACATCTCCATAAAGCTAAGACAGCAGCAGATCAAATGTTTAGTATGAGAGTAAAGGAAAAGTAATCTTTGTGCAGAAAGGGACTTCAAGGAAAATTGCACTAGCTAAAGGAAGAGACAGAAAAAAAATATATCTCCTGAAAACCTGAATCATAAGCTGCCAGTCACTGGAATTTGCCATCTAAATTCAAAAAATCTTTGAAAAGAGTCTTTAGATTGCCAAGTGTCCCCAAGACACTGGCAGACCATATGGAAAGCATGCCCTCTAGAAAATCCAGAAGGTAGGATATCATAATACCACTTTCACTATAACGATACATCCTGAAGTCAAAAACTACATAGAGACATATTGGAATCAACTAATCAAGGCAAGGTTCTGAATTTTTAAGCCTAAGTAAAGAACATAGGGAGGGGATGGGGACAAACACAATTAATTGGACAACAGACCTCCCAAATATTATATGAAAAATATTGAGCAAAATTCTGATATAGATCAAGAATTGAAGAAAATGAAATGTCCACTTAAAGATGATTAGACAGACAAAACACTGCATATCAATGGAATGCTATTCAGCCTTGAAAAGAGGGGACATCCTATAATATGCTATGTATAGGTAAACAC
>NW_008463432.1:0-803 GCF_000622305.1 Nannospalax galili
TCTCTCTCTCTCTCTCTCTCTCTCTCTCTCATCTTTGCTTTGTAAAATATTATTAATGAGGTATCTCTAACAAACACAACTTCCTTCCAGAAAGATATACAAGTGAATCTGGCTAATAACGCAGGGAGGAATACACTTACAGTGTGCTTGTTCCAAGGTTCATCTGAAGATGGTGTCACTGTGCCATCCAACCTGCTCATAAAGAAGGAAAAGAATTATAGTCGTAAAAATGTTGGATTTCCACTGTAGAAAGTAGAAGTATTCACAATGCCTTCTGGAGATGAATGGAATGTTAAATAACATGATCAAATGCTATAGCATCTAAAAATTATACAAACTAATTCACATTTTACTAAATTGTCCTAAGAAATTGTGCATCTAGCATTTTTACCCTGGTTTCATTAAAAATGGACTTTGGGGCAGAGAGGTCTAAATATGATTAAGAGCTGTTGTATGAAATGCATAAAACAATAGAAATATACATAAAATGGAGTTTTATATCTTTACAGGAAAAATACAGGCATGTGCCAAGTTCTATCTACAGATGTACAGGAACCAGAGAAGTTCATTGTGGAACAGGTTAAGAAGCTACCTAATCTGTATTTTCATGATAGCCAAGGATGATGAGTGCCTGAAGGTCACATGCACATCCAAAGATCAGGACCACTCTACTCAGAATGAACTTTACATTGATTTTATATTCATAATGTGAGTGAAATCTATCACGGGCCCACCTAAATGGACTTCTTAAATTCTAACGTCTTTCACTATGCCTGATCTTTTACTTTTCTTCTGCTTTTTTT
>NW_008463433.1:0-805 GCF_000622305.1 Nannospalax galili
AGATTTGCTGGGAACAGTACAAGCCCAAATAGCTTTCAATTCAAGGGCTAAGCCACCACAGCCCTAGGAAATCTGAGGCAAACACTAGGCCTCTTACAGTCCCTCAAAAAGAGGACCTTTACAGCCTTATGAAGGGAACACAACTGGAGCCAGAACTTCCCTTCAAGGTACCTGAGGTGTGAACTACAGTCAATCCTCCAGTGTTGACTGGAAATATATACCCGATAATAGTAGAATTAAAGCCAGGGCTGATCCACCCTCCAGAGACAGTACTTCATCCTAGGTAAGGCACAAAATGGAATTCAAAAGCATTTGGAAAGACTTTTAACATCTGGCATTCTCCTGTCCTGCCAGTCACCTTAGAACATACGTTTCTGATTAGTCCAGAAGCCTGCACAGGTGATTATTGGTGGGTCCAAGACTTGTGAGCAGCAGATCAGCCACTGTCACTATATACCCGGTTGTTTCTAGTACTCACACATTTTTGGTACTTATCCCTGTCAGAGCCACCTTTTCTACAGACTGAGACCTTATAGATGCCTAAATGCCTTTTCATTATCTCATTGGTCCCAGAGAGTCATCTGATGTTTGCTTTCCAATGGGAAAGTCCTGGAAATGGAGACAAGTGCCAACTGCCATGCACTAGACTGCCTTAGGGGATTAGAACCTCCTCAAGCATTCCTGGCACCACCCTAGTCACTGCTCTGAAAGTCTTACCAGCAATCCAGCATGGCTGCATGCTGCTCTAATGTGTAGATGACATCCTGCTGGCCTGAGCAATAAAGGAGGACCGCATGGAGAGGAC
>NW_008463434.1:0-805 GCF_000622305.1 Nannospalax galili
GTCAGTCTTAAACCAGGTGACTGATGACTTATGTGTGCTTTCCCTTACTTCTTCCTTTGTCTTTGCCGCCCCCGTGTGGTGCTTTACATGCAGTGCATGGGGCTGTGTCTTATTCCATCAAATACACCAACTAATCCGCTCCCCTCTTCCCCTTTCCACTCACCCCTGTCAGACCTTTGGAGACAGTGCTTTCCCCCTGAGAGAATGGTCTGGTGGGTTCAATGATGAACCTTTATTTCTCACATCCCACCAATCTTATTTCCTTCTGAGTTAATGATAAAGACCGGTGGAAGGTGTTCAACCTCCTCAGAGTTGACAGCTGCTTGCTCTGTGCTTAGGGAAGTTGAGATGCCTGGGCTGTGTGTGCTCCACTCCTGTCTGCTCCTTGGAGCCTTTCCCTTGGAGCATTGTCCTTTGGGGTGTTGCAGGCAGTGCCTGAATGTTTTCCCCTTTCTCTTAAAGAGTGAATGCTTAAGCTATATCCTTAGTAAAAGTCAAGTTCAACTGATATACAAATTCTCAGGTGCCAAAATACAAAATTATAGCAAACTGTGGTTAGAAATCTTCCCCGACATTTACTTTTAGTCCCAGGAATAGGCAAATCTTCCTTTTATATTGTAGAGTATTGTCTAATGAGCTGAGCTTAGGGGCTTTCTGAACAAGAAGGGACTGAAGAAAGAAGAGGTAGGTAACAAAGGCAGAAAGGCTATTTCTAGGTTATTTCTTGTAAATGTGAAACTGAATGGACTTCCTAGGTTAAAAATGGTTCTGTGCCACGAACCAAGACTCCGACCAGCAGAGCCGA
>NW_008463435.1:0-805 GCF_000622305.1 Nannospalax galili
AGATGTGTGTTCTACCCCTAGGAGCAGGCATTATATCCAATCAAAAATTTGTTTGTTGTACATACACTAGATTTGCCATTATTGCTCCAGCTGGAACATCTTGTTTGGCGTGTTGATAGTGCAGCCTGCAGGGTCCATCAGTGAGCAGAATTATGGGGGATAGTTATGGCACTATGAAAGCCACCCATCAAGTGACAGAGTTTCCAACATAGTTCAAGCTTGATTTCTCCCTCTTCGGCACTCACATCAGCAATAGGGTTTTACTGTCTGCTTCCAGTGTACAACCAGCACTGTTGGCAATGGCTTTTATTTGGGGGGGATTTCTGGGGCCCCTCTGGTCAACAACACATAGGGGGGAACCCACCTCCGGCACTGGGATTTTCATTTAAAACTATATGACTTCTGGTAGGGCTTTCTTCCATCCATCCCTGTAGGGTTCCTTCTGTGCTTAAGGTTAGTTTTATTTTCTGCTGCATACCAGGAGTTTTTCCCCTTTATTCCCATCATTCTCTGTGTAACCCTCCCCCTCCCTTTTAACTCCCTCATTTTTGCATATTTCTCAATTAGTAACACCTTTCTCCTCCTATTCTTCTCTCTCCCATTGGGTTCCTTCTGTCCCTTTACCTCTCTGGTTCCCTTCCGCATTCCTAGTTCCTGCAGTTACATCAGGATATGCACTCACTTAAAGGACCTTTTTTCTTTATGTAATTATGCATTAAAGAAAATGAGTTAATGAATACAGTTTCACTTTACTTCATAAATTTTAGCGTTCTGGCATGTACTGGAGAGGGGAGGATGAGATGGA
>NW_008463436.1:0-805 GCF_000622305.1 Nannospalax galili
GGAGGTAGAGGTTTGACATAGGTGTCCTATTGAGGGATGCACTCTATGACCTTCTGTTCTCTGCACATTGGCCAATTATGGGTTTCTGTGTTAATCACCATCTGCCACGTAAGGAAACTTCTCTTTAGAGTTAAGAGATGCATTCATCCTAAGTATAGAGATTGCACTGAAGATGTATCACTTAGGGCTAAGTGTTTAAAAGGCATTTATTCTATGCACTTGACCAGTTCTGGAACTCTGTAATAGTCTCCATCTATTGCAAAAAGAATCTTCTTTGGTGAGGGGTGAAAGGTACACTTATCGAGAAATATGAGATTGCATATTTTGAATAAAGTAAGAAGTTACGTTGGTCTAGGGATGTGGAAAAAGTAGATTTTTCTCTAGGATCTATGAACTCTCCAGTCATGTGAAATTGTCTGTGTTTATAGCACCACACATGAGTTACTCCTATTGAGTGCATTTTAATTACAATTAGCTGCTAATTACCCCCAGGGCAAAAGTGCCACTACTGCACCAGTAGAGATAGTAAGAGCAGAGGTGGGGATGGATGAACACAAGGAAATGATCCAGACAGCTGATCATTTACTCAAATGAACTCACAGCAATGTGGAAGCATGCACAAGTACTATGCAAGGTCAAATCAGACAAAATCCCAATATAGACATGGGAAGTGGGTACGAAATCCCAACCCAACGTAAGAAACTTTGGCTATTGATGGCTGCTGGGAGGGGAAAGACTTTCTTACAGGGCTGTTCGTAGGCCCAGTGGATGAACCCACATGGAGGGGCATTTGGGGACACAAATT
>NW_008463437.1:0-805 GCF_000622305.1 Nannospalax galili
CACTTAACATTTCATTAAGTGTGAACTGATTCTACTTATATTGAATGAGCATTAAAAGTCTACAAATCATTAGGGAAATGAGGTTATTTTTGCAATTGGGAGTAGTCAGAAGTGCTGATATAACTTTTATAGAAAGAGAATAATATGAAGACAGCCTGGAATCAGAATTACTTTCTCATGTGACTGACAGGCTCTTCCATTTCTTCTTTTGGTCTCTCACTTTACTTAACACATCCATGAAGGCTTCTTCTTGTCTGTTTCTCCTTTAAGTGAATGGAAATGTTCACTTCCTTGTCTTGCTGAACTAGACAATGAAATGTTGGCTTTAGCAATACCAAAAGCCAATGGATAAGGTATAGACAGTTAAGTGAGTGGTGCCTGTGATAGAGAGAAATATGTGCCATGTGTGTTGATATTCTGACATAGGGCCAACAAATTTGTATGCTATCATTAAAGGTTAGGAAATACTCTTATCTAAAAGTAATGTTTTCTCACTTATATTATTTTCTGTAGCACAGTATGGGAAATCTTATTTCATTTCCTAATTTACATAACATGTAAAAAAATCACATTTGTCACCATTCAGGAAATGAGCATAGTTGGAATTTCTGTTTTTAAAAAAGTGAATAGCCTCAGAGCTATTAATCAAGGAAGATATTGGGCAAATTTCAGGTAGAATGAATTCAACACAGAATAAAACCAATAAGTTCTCATTTGAACATCACTGCTGAGTGTTAGCCAGCTAGCCCATTATTGTCTATTTTGTATACAGCCTTGATTCATCACAGATGTCACAGTTTCTTTT
>NW_008463438.1:0-805 GCF_000622305.1 Nannospalax galili
TCTAAAAGCGGCTAGAGGCCATTAAGCTCTAGGTGATCACCAGGACTATGAAAGAATTCCTCTAGAATAAGACACAAGGGATTTTGTTGATGAAAATGAGGGAATGTGATGGCAATGAAATTTAATAACAATGAGATGATTGCGAAGAACCTTGAACTGTGGAAAACACCCATGATAAAATAGGAAGAAATAAGAAAACAGTGAAGATAAATAGTAACCTGTCTCCACCCCGTGTCTTATTACCATTCTACCCACTATTGAAATCTTTATTTGCCAAACTGCTACATTCTAATGATTTTTTATAACCACATGCATATATGTAACCTGCTATGTGACCTACCATGTATATGCTCTTGAAATGCCCTACTTATTTGCTTACTATAAATTTGTTTAAACACTTGAGCTCAGGGCTGGCACCTTTATGGAATAAATCAGGTATCATCCCATTGGCTTAAATAAACTGCCTCTCCTTCACCTGACTTGGCTACTGGTCTCTTGACTACTAGAAGTTTCTACGTTTCAATTTATATAAGGCAGGAAGGATTCATTTATTAAGATAATAAAGGTGTCTCTGAATTGAAAGGCTACCTAGTCTGAAATGTAGACCTTGTATAGAAAAGTTCAGTCACTTCAGCAGAGAGCATGAAAAACTATAGATATTTTTAGTGATTGAATTTTCAGAAACATGGTTGCTAGGGTTCAGAAACACAGCAGCCATGCCCCCCTAACCAAGGGGGCCTCACAGTTCTGCAAACCCCTGAGAAAAGCACCCTGGTCTTTGAAGTCAAAAGCAGACTTTTCTCCA
>NW_008463439.1:0-805 GCF_000622305.1 Nannospalax galili
GAGTTACAGACAGTTGTTAGCCGTCATGTGGGTGCTGAGATTCGAAACTGGGTCTTCTACAAGAGCAGTCAGTGCTCTTAAACTGCCCTGAAAAATCTTTCATATAAACAGACACATATTCAGCAATGACTCAGCCAGTCTTTAAGAGGTGACATATT
The DNA here is from genome assembly GCF_000622305.1 of Nannospalax galili. Classification (NCBI taxonomy): domain Eukaryota; kingdom Metazoa; phylum Chordata; class Mammalia; order Rodentia; family Spalacidae; genus Nannospalax; species Nannospalax galili. The sequence goes on from NW_008463439.1 coordinate 159, forward strand.
TGCATTTCAAATGCAACTTCTTTATATCTTGGCAGAAAGAGCACAAAACAATCAGGGTCCAGGTCAGAAGACTTTCCCCCAAACTCTCCAAATCATGATATTTAATAATCAGAGCATTCTATTAATAATCAAAGCAGGCTGAGGGGGTGATCCAGTCAGTAAAGTGTTTGCCTTACAAATAAAAGCACATGGCTTTGATCCCTAAACTCTATGTTCCTCATTCATCTTTGATGAGTAGAGTTCCTTCTTCTATAGATAAGGAATGGAAGCATCTTAACTATTTCTGGTCCAGCTATAGATCCCAATTGATGCAGTACTGCGGAACATATCAAAATTTGCAAGTGAAAATTATGATAGGCTCATAGTCAGAGGATGGGGACTATTTTCTATGTTCAGAATATCTCCTGTCCTTCCAGAACTTCACCACAGATGATACTTATAGTAGGGAGAATGGGTTGATCTGAGTCCTGAAATAAGGAAGGGCTGAGAAAAGTTAAGTCTGATAAAGAGAGGTCACTGGAAATCAAATCGTGTAAAGTTACTGCTCCTGTTTGTCGTCTATAAATGTTCTTATGCTTTTTGTATACAACTGCAAAAGCCATACACAACTGCTAGCTTCTTTGCAGTATGAAAACCTGTTGGACTTT
>NW_008463440.1:0-805 GCF_000622305.1 Nannospalax galili
TTTTTTTTTAGCATATTAAGAGTGCTGGGACAACTTCCTGGACCCAATAAGTGTTCCTCATGCAGTTTTTGAAAGGATGTAAGATTTTAAAATTATTTTCAGGGTTCCTATTTTCAGCAACACAGACGTTAATGAAAGCTTTGTATTAGTAATAATGTGTGTGGAGTTAAGTTCTGAAGGGAAAACACTGAGATAGTGTCAAAGAACAATTATGTCACCCCCTGAAAGGTGCCTTTAGGAAAAGTGTCTCTTTCCACAGCCTGAGAATTGTGTTCTGTACTAATATAATGTTAAGTTTCAAAAATGTAATTATGTACAAGCCTATGAAAAAATCATATAGAGATGCAAAATGAAGAAATATGTGTCCCTAAATATTTTATTATATATTTTATAACAGTTTTATGAAATGCGATTTCTCTGAGATTTTCAGAGATTTAAATAATTTTTTGCCTATGAACTTTGAAGAATATTAGGATATTCAAAGAAAACTAATTTGTACCTGACCATGTTAAGAACCACAAAGAAGTAAGCTCACCTTCAAACTATTAGAAAGAAAATAAATAATAAACACAAGTCAATCATATATCAACTAATATTTTGAAATTAGTAAGTGGGTTTGTATCAGAGACATTTTTTAATTTTTGTGGATTTCATACAACACATTTGATCATATTTAGATCCCCTCCCATCTTTGCACCCCCTATATAACTAACCTCCCCACCAAATTTCCATTTCACTCTCTCTCTTTCTCTCACTGTCTCTCTCTGTCTCTGTCTCTCTCTCTCTCTCTCTCATGTGTGTGTGT
>NW_008463441.1:0-803 GCF_000622305.1 Nannospalax galili
CTATCACATTAAGTCACAGTGTCGTCCTAGATATCCCAGTCCCTCTGACTACAGTGACTGTGGAGATCAGCTAACCACTCAGCCAACTCTCAGATGGAAGAAATACCGGGTATGGGCTGTCAAGGAGCAGAGCTGGAGGTCAGCCTCTCCCAATCTACAGTTCTGGGTTTCTCCTGAAATTGATGGGGTATACTCTCAACTAAATTCTAAAGCTTAGATTCATGTCCCAACCTTTGAGAAATCTTTACAATGTCTCTAGGGTCCATCAAACGAAATGCATTTAAAATTAAGTTCCTGATTTCTCCTTAATATTAAACCTCCACTTGATTTCCTTCACCCCTTAAAGGTACCCTCATTCACCTAGCTGCTCAAAGCAGAACCTGACTCCTGTGTCTCAGATCCAGAGACCACAATTTTCTCCGAGGTCTCTTCCTTCCCCATCACGGCGCTGCCACTCCCTGCTTCCAGTTCCTCGTCAGTCCTGACCTGTCTTTGCAGCCTCTTGAATACATTAGTCCCAATCTCTATTCATGCCTTTATTCTGCTTTCAAAGTACTAGTGTAACTGTGTCAGCATCCAAGGTCTACAAGCTGATACTGAGTGACAGGCTGAGCGCACCAAATCGCCTACGACCGGAGCTCTGGTCACCTCACAGACATCTACCCCGTGCCCCATCCCTAGCACTCTCCAGCATGCCCTAGGCTGTTTCAAGTTTGCATTTTTATTTTTTACTTTATATGTATGAGCGTTTTGTCTGCAGGTATGTAAGTGTACCGTGTGTGTGTGTGTGTGTGTGTGTGTGT
>NW_008463442.1:0-806 GCF_000622305.1 Nannospalax galili
ATCACACTTGATATAAATGTGAATTAATAATGCACAAGCTTATACAAACAATCTCAGAAGTGAAAAAAAATCTCAAATAATTTCATTAAGGGAACTCTAAAAAGTGGTGCCTAATAGCAACCAAAGTGAAATCCAAATGTTAGAAATGTTTAACGATTCATGGTCCAACACTAATAGACAACACATATAAATCAAGGCATAAACAGGCACTATATACCTATAAACAGTAAATATAAAAATAAGATGTTCTAGTTTCACTCTATTGCTGTGACAAACACCAAAAGCAATTTAGGGGAGAAAAGATTTATCTGGCTTATACTTCCAGGTCCCAGTCCATCAGAACAGGATCTCAAGCAGAAATCAAGGAGGAACATTGCTGACTGGCTGGCTCACCCAGCCTCACACCCGGTTAGTGTTCTTATACATTCCCCAGGACCACCAGCCTAGGGATGGTTCCACCTACAGTGGGCTGAGCCTTCCTACATCAATTAACATTCAAGACAATCCCCCACAGACATACCCATAGGTCAATCTGATCTGGGAAGCCCCTCAATTGAGATGTTCTTCTCAGATGACTCCAAGCTGTATCAAGTGGACAATTAAAATTAACTAGGACATAAAGCAAAGCTCATTTTTGGGTCTCTGAAGCAGGGCACTTAAATTACTTTTAAGCATTATCAGGGTAATCTTGGTGATTTTGAAATATTGAAATAAGGGTGTGATGGTATGCAATAAGGGTGTGATGGTATGAAATAAGGGTGTGATGGTATGCAATACACAATATAACTATAATCCCAGCACTCAGA
>NW_008463443.1:0-806 GCF_000622305.1 Nannospalax galili
TGGAAGACAGTGATTATGGCAGCACCGACCCCTCCAGAGGAAGGCTTTCAAGTTTCCTGAAACTTCTGCCTCTGGCTGAGAGCACTGTGAAGCTGACAGTAGGATGCTTGGAGTGATTCCTGAAAAGGCCTACACCAAGAGGCTGAGCCTGGAGAAAGAGTGGAGGTGATTGTTGGAGCTGACAGGTACCACTCCACGGGCCGCCTCTGCTGCTGTAAGAAGTTCTTGGTCAGTCTGCTGGGCTCAACAACAAAGAGAACTCCAGAGCTGGGTAAGCCAGTGGAGGCTCAGGTGCCAGGAAGTTCTTTGTCCCGCAGCTGGTTCTACAGTCCAGTTCTGCCAACCAAGGAGACCCAGGGCCTGCCAGCTCCCCCAGGGGGAACTCTCAGAGAGCAGGACCCGCGCAGGGCTGGGACAGCTGCATCTGACGGACCTTGTGCCCTGGACAGTCTCATCTGCCTGTCATGTCCTCCCTCCTGGCTCTTTTTCAGTTTCCTTCCTAGCCGTCTCAGACCTGCCCCTGACTGGAGCGACCCCTGGCTGGTGGTTAGGGTTTGAAGTCTCCCCATAAGGTGAAGACAGTCACATGTTGCTGTGATTGGTGCTACTGACTTTCACCATCGAGTTCCTGTTCTTGCTGGAAAGTCCTTGAGCCTTCTGTCACCAATGCTCTATTGCTTTCCACTGAGGATAACCTGAACTCCACCTTCTCAGCGCTGGCCCTTTGTGCTGAAATGCCCCAGCGATAGATGGCCTCGAGAACCAGTCTTTTGTGGGCAGCACTGACCCTGCTGGGGCTCAGAGCC
>NW_008463444.1:0-806 GCF_000622305.1 Nannospalax galili
AAAAAAACAAGGGCCAGGGATATAGGACTTTGGCAGAGTGCTTACGTAGTATGCACAAGACCCCAGGATCAGTCCCCACTCTGAGGGGGAGGAGGGTGAGCAATGAAACATGGTGGTGGGATGTGGGGGAAAGGAAGGAAAAATTCCAGGTTCTCTGATCCCAGAACTAGCCTTGTACCCACCAAACACACTGACAACCTGGAGTGCATTCAAAACCATCCCAGTTGACCTCTAGAGCCCATCATAGCACCAAGCCCCAAACACCTTTAGGAAGGATGGTTGTGATGTCAGTATGAAGTAGAGATGTGTCTGATAGAGGATACAGTTTCAATACCCCTGAAACTCAAGCCCCAGTGCTCTGGATCACACCCCACCCACCCTAAAGCCCTAAGGCTGAAACCAGAGTTTCAGGGCTCTGCTGGGACAGCATGTGGGCACCACTGTTACCTGAGAAGAGGGGTTCCTCAGGCTTCTTTTCTTGCAGCTGCCTGATGGAGCGCCGCAACTCATTCTTGAGGTCCAAGGTGCCCTGGTAGATCCCCTTTATCAGCTCATGGTCCAGCTCCACCTTGGGGATGTAGACTGGCTTTATTGAGACTCCCTGAAGTTTTGCTGCTTTCTGGAACAAGCCAGGGAGTTAAACACAGGTGATTCCAGGGAAGCTAGGGCCTGGGCTTCATCCTTACCAACCCCACAAGATGCTTCCTAGGCTCTCAGTGCTAAGTACAACCTCCTGTTCCAATTACAAGTCCAAGACCTGGAGCTGAAGGACTGCAGGGGTCACTTTTTTTTTTTTTTTTTTTTTT
>NW_008463445.1:0-805 GCF_000622305.1 Nannospalax galili
ATTATTATATAATAATATAATGTATTATATATAGTAATGGATACCATTATGATATTTCACACATGTATGTAATGCATGTTCATCATTTCACCCCTCATGACCCTTTTATGCTGACTTTCCACTCTCACTAACTTTTTCCCTTTCCCCATCTAGCCTCCTCCTTCTTTTGTGTTTTTAAGATTTTACGTCCCAATGAGTTTAGGTAGGGTTTCTTCAGGAGCTTGACTAAGAGACTGTTTACAGGAGTATGGGTTGCCAGTGACTACAACACTGTAGGCAACGTCTCTCCCTCCTTTATCAACACTTAATTAGATATAAATTCTCAGGGATTGCATTAGGCCCTCCTCCCTCCATGACAGGGAGTTGATGGCCCCAATCTTGGACGGATCTTGTGCAGATGATCACAGTTGCAGTGATGGGACGACTGCAGGGGCCTTGTCATGATCAGAATGCAGTGTTGCATACTGCTCCAAACAGATCAAACACAGGTCCTCAAGCTTACACAGCACATTAGTAACTGAGCTATCGCTCCAGCCCTGATAATGCAATGTTTTGATCAGACTAACTCATTCCCATTTGATTGGATCTATTTCCACACAAAGTTGTGACAGATTTAAACTATATTATTTGGGAAATGTTCATAGACAGAAATTTTAATATAACAGCTCAAAAAAATGTATACATTTTTGTAATTTTATGGAAATGTGCTGGATAGCATTAGTTGTCAACTTGACACACATGGATAGAGGGAGCCTCAACTGAGGAATTACCACCATTGGACTGACCTGTGGCCATGTCTGTGGGG
>NW_008463446.1:0-805 GCF_000622305.1 Nannospalax galili
GGTTGTTTGCATGAGCATGGGTGGGAGGCTATTTACTTCATCAAGAGCAACTTACCAGTGGTCTTGCCACTGAAGAATATGACTCCCCTCCCTGAGTAACCATTCACTTGCATATAGCTCCTTAGGGAGGGTGGGGCCCTGTGAGCCTCTCCCTTATCAGAGATGGAATGTTGGTGGGCCCAGTCTTGTTTAGGTCTTGTGCACAGCTGCTGTGAGTTCAGGAGTGAAACAGCATGTCATGGCCAGAAAGCAGTGTTTCACAGCTCTCTCCTCATCTTCCAGCTCTTAACATTCTTTCTACTTCCTCTTCCTCAGTGATCCTTGAACTTTGGAGAGGGTGATAGAAATGTTCCACTGAGGGTCTGGAGAGATGGCTCAATGGTTAAGAGCAGTGGCTGTTCTTGCAGAAGACCGGGTTCAGTTCCCAGCGCCACATAGCTGCTTTACTAACAACCATCCCTAACTCCAGTTCCAGGGGCTTTGATGCCCAATTCTGGCCTCCATGGGCATTGTATACAGGTGGTGCACTTACATGTATGTACATGTGAAACAGTAACATACATAAAAATAAATAAATGTATTTTTTAAAAATGTCCCATTTAGGAGGCTGAAGAGATGGCTCAGTGGTTAAGAGCACTGGCTCGTCTTGCAGTGGATCCAGGTTCTATTCAATTTTGATAAAGAGATAAACCCTTTGTATTCTTTTTTTTTTAAATATTTTGTTTATTATTTTTATTTATGTGTATGCGTGTACTGCCTGCATGTAGGCAAGTGCACCCATGTCGTGCAATGCCCGTGGAGGACA
>NW_008463447.1:0-806 GCF_000622305.1 Nannospalax galili
AAGGGCATCACCCTATAAATGTATTGGGAGTGAACTGAGTGTAGGGATACATAGACATTAAAATCATACCAGGGAAACTGGACCCAAGAACTTATCAGATATACTTGAGGTAGGCTTGCACAGGAACAGTTTAGCAATCTGGGGCTCTCCTTGGTTAGGGTTATGAACACCCCACTTTTCTAATCAAGCACTTGGCACTCCTTTACCTCCATGTACGTACACATACTCCTCTTCCAGCAATGAACCCAGCAACTTAGAACCCCCACCTGCATTAAACAGACACCTCCCTCTCTGAACAATGGTTTCAGAATAGGTTCTCCTCCACAAACACCATATTTAGATAGGTTTTGCTCAAATATTTTTCCAGTGTACCCAGTAGGAAGAATGAAAAGGCCAATCTGGCCTGAACTAATTTTTGGTACACGTATTAAGACAAAACTGTATCTTCAAGTAAACTTTTTGGGAGAATGCCCTATTTACCATTTTATGCCTATGTGAAATTGGGGGTGCCTATGATTAAAAACAAATGCATTATAGGAAAGGACATACACAGTAGAAAAATGGTTACCTGTCAATCAAAGTAGAGAACTACCCTAACTATGCCCCTTGGCAACCGAACTCCTCCTTGTCTTGAACCCCATAAAAGGAAGCCCCAAACAATACTTAGGGTCAATGAGTATCATCATTCATAGGCCTGCTGCTTCCTTACACAGTGTATTCTGATCTTTCCTACTGCATCATGTCTAATAAAGGTGCCTAGCTACTCTACAATCTATGTGGGCTTTTATTTCAATCTTGGAAAAAAA
>NW_008463448.1:0-805 GCF_000622305.1 Nannospalax galili
AAAAAAAAAATTAGGGGCTGCAGTGACACATGCCTGTAGTCCCATTACTCTAGGAGGCTGGAGGTTGCTCGACCTAGGAATTTAAGACATCCCAGATAGCACATCGGACCCTGTTTGAAGAAGGAAGGGAAGGAGGAAAAGAGGAAAGGGGTGAGCTAGGTGTAGTGATTCACATAATTCCAGCACTTGGGAGGCTAAGGCAGGATTGCCTCCAATTCAAGGCTAGTCGGTGCTCTGGAATGAGATCCTATCTAAAAAGAGAGGCTGAGGATATAGCCCAGCTGCTAAGGTGTATTCCTCTAAGGCATGAGTCCCTAACTTAGATCCCTAGCACTGCGTAAACTCAGTGTGGACGCATACCTGTGATCCCAGCAATCAGGAGGTGGAGGCAGAAACATCAGAAGTTCAAAGCCAGCCTAGAATGAGAGAGTGGACCCTGTAGCCCCAGCTGCCCTGGAACTCACTATGTAGAACAGGTTGGCCTCGAACTCACAGAGATCCGCCTGCCTCTGCCTCCCAAGTCCTGAGATTAAAGGCGTTCCTGGCCTTAAATACTTTAAACTAGGACCTCCACAGGTGCAGAAATTTAAGGAGTTGGAATGCATTTATTCAGTTTACATACCTCTTTCACTGCAAGGACCTTTTGCTTGTTTTGTGGTGGTAGCTGGTGGAGGGGGGTGGAACCCAGGGCCTCTCACTTGCTAGGCAGACACTCTACCACTGAGCAGGATCCCCAGCCCTTTGTTTTTATTTTGAGACAGGGTCTCACTACATTGATCTGATCCTTCTGCCTTTGCCTCCTGAG
>NW_008463449.1:0-805 GCF_000622305.1 Nannospalax galili
CGTCAGTCTCACAAGGAAGCCAGGTGCTATGCCACACAATGTAAGCAAATGTAAAACTGCACACCATAAAGCAAGGGGCCGGGCTGTGACAGGAACACTTCTGGAGCCTGAGAAACACAAATCCACCAACCCAGGACCAAAACCTCAAAAATGCCTACTGAACGGTCAGCTTCCACAGATAAGTGGCATGCTTTACACAAACACTCCACAGCCACATGGATGAGCACCCGTGCGCAATGTGCACTCTGTGTGTGGCAGAGCATATGCTGACAGGCGTGTGCATACATGGCAAAATGAAAGAGTCTGCCCAGTCAAATGCTGACTTGGAGAGCACGATCCCTGGACTCTCCTGGACAATTAGCATTGGGTCCTGTCCTTTCCTCCTGTCTGTTAATAATCAGTCAAATGCATTAAGAAGCACTTGGGTGTTACAATGTAAGTTGATGGTAAAGTAGTTAAGACAAACTTATTTACCACATTAATTAAATGGTCTACTTAACACGGAATATCAATTCTCTAATCACATCCCAGTTGAACTTCTTCTTTCCATTAACTGTGAGGGCCACTGACAGAGGTCCTACTGTTCTGGGATCATTAGGCGCATTCTCATTATCTGTCAGATGAGGGGGTGAAAGCAAAATGCGGGCGTTCTCAGGGCAGCCTCTCCCCACCTCACAGAGGACTGGGGAGTGAGCGTGGTGCTTCTCATTAGTTGCTTAGCAATGAAAAGACCTTAAGAAATCAAACAAGGCTAGAGAGCTGGCTCGGCAGTTAAGAGCACTGGCTGCTCTTGCAGAAGACCGGG
>NW_008463450.1:0-806 GCF_000622305.1 Nannospalax galili
CCAAAATAAACTCTTCTATAAGTTGTGTTCAGTCATAGCATTTAATCATAGCAAGAGAAGAGTAACTAACACAATGCCCCACTAGTTACTTGAAGCTGTAATTTTCAAAATGTAGAAATATTAGTAGAATTTTGGCATTCTCCTCGTCTTTTTTCAAGCAAGTTTTTGCCTCTCTCCATGTTTCTGTCCCTCACTGCAGTTATCCACCATGTTTCATGGTTAATTTTCCCCTTCATTTTTTTCAGCTGCTTTGCCATGTACTTTACAAATTGCTGTTTTGTATGCTTCACATTTTCAACTCTTTGATGACGTAGGCAAAGTAAAGTTCTCAAAAGTGTTCAACATCATCTATTTCTATTTCCAGTGAGCAGAATTTTGAGTGTGGTTTTTGTATCATCTCAAAATTGAGAGATAGATTGATTGTGAATATTGAATTGTTACAAGCCCCTTACCACTCATATGTTGAAGTCCTAACATCCAAGACCTCCAAATTTGACTATATTTGGAGAAAGAACCTTTAAAGACTCAATTAAGTTAAACTGAGGCTATTAGGATGGTCCTAATCAATAAGACTGGTGGTCTTCAGGGAAGACCGTGTAAAGACATGGAAGAAGATGGTTAACTACAAACCCAAAGAAGGAAGTCTTAGTAAAAGCCAAACATAGCTAGGTGAGGGGTGAACACTGGTAATCCCATCATTGGTGGTAGGGGAATATTGGGGAGGTTGTGTGTTTGAGGCTATCCTGGTGTATATAGCAAGATTCTGTCTCAAAAAAAAAAAAAAGAAAGAAATTAAAAGAAGAGGG
>NW_008463451.1:0-806 GCF_000622305.1 Nannospalax galili
CCTTCTTGGGAAAGAGTTCTTCCTGCACAGCTTCAGCCAGGCAGGCCCTCTCTGAAGCCAGGCTCTGCTGGTGCTCTGAGTCTCCTCCCTCCCTTGGCCCCAGCTTCTCGCCACTCTTTGGCATGCCAACCTGGAGCCTTCCTAACTGCAGGTATAACTGGCCCTGAACAGCTAGCTCAAGGTCAATACCTTGGTCCTCTGCATCCCCTTGACTCTCAACCCTCCAGACTGCTCACTGAATACCTGCTGAACAGGCTGCCCAGTTGAAAGTCCTTCTGTTTTAATAGATTAACCCACCCCAACTCCCAGGAAGCCCTGTACGACCCCTAGGTTGAGAACTGTTTACAGCTGCTAAAATCAAGACAGAAAGATTGTAACAAAGACATTTTTCCCTAATTCAAAGCTGAAACGAGCTGGGAGGGGGATCCAACAATTTGTAAGATTTAGCTATTAATTCTGATTGTTTTCATTTAAAAGTAATTATATCAGGTGCTTTGATTCAGAGTGCTCAGATCAACTGAGGCAATTTCTGCTGACAGCTTCCCTTTGTCTCTGCTGGGATTGGTTCCAGGAACCTCCTTTTTCCTCATGTACCGAATTCCACAGACATTAAAGTTCCTTATTATAAGATAGTATTTGCCTATGACCCATGCACACCCTAGCCTATGGGGGAAGTTATAAATAACCTAATTCTCTAGGTTATTTATAGTAGCTAGTACAATGTAAACTGGTTTTATAGTGTATTGTATTGCCTAGGGGAGAAACAAGAGAAAAAGCCTCAGATTTCAGTAAATATGCTTTTTTTT
>NW_008463452.1:0-806 GCF_000622305.1 Nannospalax galili
GAGCAAACAAAAAAACCAAAGAGGAGGTAACTTCTCTCACCTGCTTTTCCAGAAAGTGTGCGACTCTGGTCCTCTGTTCTTTTGGGACAGTAGGAAGGACCTTATCAGCCATGCTGAAGTCCCTCCGCATGACAGCAGTCTGGTACTCCAGGACTGAAACCAGGAGGGAGTAGCTAACAATGTTCAACTCCTTATCCCCCAGATAAAGCCTGTTGTCTTTCGGAATATAGCCCAGAAGATACATCGTCCTATAAGAGAAACAGGAAATTAAAGGCTTAAATCTAGTTATAGAATATCCCTCCTCCTCCTCTCTCCTCTTGCTCAGAATCTTCACATCTGATGGATTCTTGCTTCCCAACAGAAAACCTACTAAAACTCTAACGTAGGAACATCAGCCTGTCACTGTTACAAGTCAACACTATGTCTGTTCACAAAGCATTTTCAAATGTGGGCTGCTTAAGACAAAAGCAGAATGATGCTCAGCTACCTGTCCAAGTGAGCAATGGTGACTATTTCTCCACCAACATAATAGTTTAATCTGTTCACAGAACTTGTGTAGATGAAGCAATCTCCTACCCACAGCCCGGTTTTCACAATTTCCTGAATTTCACCAAGAACCTGTAGAGAGAAAATAAAAACCATGACTACCTTAGCCAACATCAGAAACCTGTGAACAACAAAAAAGCTAAAGGGTGGTAATATAACATACAGGGGATGCAAAGGAAAATTAAATTGCAAGAGAAATTTTTTTCCTGGGAATTTTTTCTTCATTTAAAAACTGTTATAATTGGGAGTGGTGGTGCACA
>NW_008463453.1:0-806 GCF_000622305.1 Nannospalax galili
TAGCCCAGCCCTGGGCAGCGGGAAGCAGGAAAGGTAGAGCCAGATCCAGGCTATGGGCTGCTGCTTTGGTCTGTTGTGAGGTTGCTGCAACTGAGACTGATTAATTTACAAAGAACAGACATCTTTTCGTCACGGGTCTATAGGCTGTGTCCTATGGCTTGCCCCGCGGCCAAGGCCCCAGCGTCTGTGAAGCTCTTCTTACTGTGTTATCACAGGCAGAAGGCAGAAGAGCAAACTAGCAGCCTGCTGCTTCCTGCCGGTGTCACCTTGATGTGGGCTTGGCTGTACCCCTGTGGGGACACACTCCTCCCCTGACCACCCTTCATGCTGCCTCGCTCTCAGCTCTGAAGGCCGAGGGGCCTACGGAATCCCAGTAACTGGCCCATCACAGGAGGAGGAGGGGCTCCGGGGTCGTGGGAGCATCTCCTGTCACCTGCACACTCCCCCTCTCATCCCCTGGTGCTGTCCCAGCAGCTCTGCCTTCTCCCTCAAGCCCCTTCTTGCCCACTCTGACCCTGCCCCCGGGAGCCATTGTGCTGGCTTCCCATCCTGTGGCTTTTCCTGCTCCTTGGTGCCTGTGGTGTGGCCGTGCCTGCTGCACACCCTTCACTGCAGCCTTGTGGAATGCTGTAACATGAAAGTTGTGAGCTTGTGAGGTCAGAGCCAGCTCTCCCTGCTGCCACTGACTTTCCTGAGGCCCTTGTGGAGGGTGGTGCTCCTGTGTGGGTCACCAGACAGCCATTGTCCAGGGAATAGGCCAATTTTAGGACACTTTGCACTTCCGAATCCCCCTCAAACCCCACATA
>NW_008463454.1:0-806 GCF_000622305.1 Nannospalax galili
GGGAATTGAACTTAGGTCCTCTGCAAGAACATGTGCTCTTAACTGCTGAGCTATCTCTCCAGCCCCTCCCCTTATTTTCTGAGTTGGGTTTCTCACTGAACCTGCAGTTTACTGATTTGGCTAGAAGTGACTGGGCTGGCCAGCAAGCTCCAGGAATCTTGCTCTGCCTCCCCAGTGCCGGGATTACAGGCCCATGCTTCCACCATGTATGTCTGGGTCTGGGTTATTTTGGTTTTGTTTTTAATATAGGTGCTGAGGATCAAACTCAGGTTCTTATGGTTGGGCAGCAAGCACTTAGCAACTGATCCATCTCCCCGGTCCTCTCTGAGGATTGTGTCTTGAAGCAGGTGTATCTATTCACCACATCACCTTGCTAACCATGTGGCTGTGCTAACAAATTGTTGTAGCACTTTTTGTTTTAGTTTCAAATGGTAGTTGTGCCTGACTCATTTGAATCCTTGATTAATTCTCAAGCAATCCAAATATTTGTGACATTACATTACCAAATGTTCTGGCCTAGGTAAATTTTCTTGTAATTTTGGAGGTGATGAACAGATGTGCAAAAACAGTGCTATTAGGAATGAATTAGGACCCCAGGTGAAGGATTAATGCCCGGATTTAAAAGGGCCCATACTGGGTTAAGTAAATCTTAGGTAAACCTCAGATCTATATTTTGTCAGAAAGAGACAGTGTTTTATAGATTTCTAACTGAAATATCTTTAATTGGCTATAAGCCAAATGCTTGGTTATCCTGCATACAAATTTGTATTTTAATATGATGCTAAAGTAAGATTATCAATTCAAAA
>NW_008463455.1:0-806 GCF_000622305.1 Nannospalax galili
TCATATACAATTTTTACTGCTGGAGCTGTAGCTCAATGGCAGAACATGTGCTTACCATGTGTGAGGTCCTAGGTTTAATCCCTACCACCCAAAGGAAAAAAAAACCATATAAAAAAAAGTGGTGATAACATTTTCAGGGGTAAAGCCGGGGATGGTAACACACACCTATAATCCCAGCACTTGGGAGGCAAAAGGAAGATCAGGAGGTCAACACCAGCTTGAGCTACGGGAAACCCTATCTCAAAAATACAAATGTTTAGGTCCGGGGATGTAGCTTAATTGGGTGAGTGCTTGCCTAGCAAGCATGAAGCCCACAGTTTGGTATCTGGCAGGTATTTTGGAGCATACCTGTAATCCGAGCACTCAGGCAATAGAATTAGAAGGATTAAGAGAGGAATGATCATTCTAGGCTACATAGTGAGTCCAGAGGCCAGCTTGGGCTACATGAGATCCTGTCTCAAAAAACAAAAAAGACAGTGAATTATTCACTTAAAATGCTTAATTTTATAGTATATGAATTTCATTCTGATTAAATAAATAAAAGACAACATGAAAGGCTGGGACTTTAGTTTATATGTAGCTTAATTTGTAGATAAAGATCTGATAAAGAATTTAACAGTCAGACCATATCAAGAACTCTTGGGGCTGGAGAGATGGCTTAGCACCCACATATAATCCAGACTCATCTGTAGGTTCACTTGAACCCCTGCAATGGTGAGGGGGGAAGAGACAGGAGGATCACTGGGGCTTGCTAACCTCTACCCTAGTACCAGGTTCAGTAAGAGACCCTGTCTTTTTTTTTTTTT
>NW_008463456.1:0-805 GCF_000622305.1 Nannospalax galili
GTTTTTTATTTTTCCTTTTTTTGAGAGGGAGGGACAACAGGATCTCCTTGTAGCTTCAACTAGCCTGGAACACGCTATGTAGCCCAGGCTGACCTTGATCTCACAAGCGATCTACCAGCCTCTACTTCCTACGTGCTGGGATTAAAGGTGTACACCACCATGCCTAGCCCCCCAAAACTTTTTATATGATCCAATTTGTCTATTTTTGTTTTTGTTGTTGCTTGTATTTTAGGGTTATATTTAATGAATCACTGCTTAGCCTCAAAAAAAAAAATCCTATACAAAAATATTACACTTCACTGGTCATGGTGGTGCACGCCTTTAATCCCAGCACTAAAGACAGAAGGTGGCCAGCTCAAGGCCAGCCTGGGCTATATATACAATTCCAGGCCAGCCAGTGTTACACAGTGAAACCCTACATTTTAAAAAAATTAGCCAGGCATTGTGGCGTATACCTTTAATCCCAGCACTTGGGAGACAGAGGCAGGTGGATATCTGTGAGTTGAAGGCCAGCCTGGCCTACATAGTTCCAGGACAGCTGGGCCTATAGGGAGACCTTGTCTCAAAAAGACCAAAAGAAATTGTGCCTCCAAATAAATAGCTATCTTTTTACCTGGATGGGAGGCTCAGGTACAGCTGTACAGTTGAAGAGAAATAGGACATGAGCATGCTAGTCTACTTTATAGGAATGTTTATGTTCATGTTTAGAATTTTGGAGGGGGGGTCTTTTTGACAGGGTCTCCCTGTAACCACAGCTGGCCTTGAACTCACAGAGATCAGCCTGCCTCTGCCTCCCAAGTTCTGG
>NW_008463457.1:0-804 GCF_000622305.1 Nannospalax galili
GTTCATAGCTATCCTCTGGCACACGTGGCCTGCGGGATGAAGGATGAACACATCTATGGGTAGGCCATCCTCTGATACTCATTTTTTAGAATCATGCCAGATGATGATTGTCACTGTTTCATTGATCCTACATAAGATGCAGAACCCACAACAAACTTACGAGCTTGTCCGTCCACCAGACTCCTTTCCAGAACTATTCACCACAGAACACCTGCACAAATTGTTCTGGTGCCTTACTAGAAGACTCTGTACCTACACTTCAGCAATCCAGTCTTCTCAATCTAACTTTCCTGCCTCTTCTCTAGCCACTAAATCAATGTATCCTTTAAGGAAGTTCATGTTCCTTTTCAGATCCTCATGGCAAGAATAGGTTATTTCTTTACTTCAGAGTCAACAACTCTTTAACAAATACATAAATAAAAGCTTACAAAAATGAAACCATTTTTTGGTCAGGTACTTTCTGATAGACACCTTATGCACCATGATTCATTCAATCCTTGTTAATTCAATCTCCATAGCAACATTGTATTTTGGAAAAGTATGGGCTAGTTATGACTGTTATGATTTATCTCAGATTTTACTGCAGCACAGAAGCCATGATCAGAATCCAGTGGTTTACAATTCCAATGTCCATTTTTTGATGTTTTGCAAAATAATTTATATAGCTAATTTGTCATGCATTTCTTTGTAAGAATACTGCGAGCTCTCAAAGAGCCAGCAGTATGAATAATCTGTTTTGGTCTACATCCTTATCCATGCAAACATACACATGCCTATATCACACACACACACACACACACACAC
>NW_008463458.1:0-806 GCF_000622305.1 Nannospalax galili
TCTTAACCACAGAGCCATCTCTCCAGCCCCCCATTCTCTGAACTTTTAAGCAATGCTAGATAACCCGTGCCAGTGCTTCACATCAACTTCTAGGTAAGTAACCCTGTCAGGCCTAGCTGAACAACTAGCCTGCCCCCTGCACACACAGAACTCTAGTTATCAGACCCTATTGGGCTACCCCCACCCCCCTGCCACTGCCATCCAATATACAGTGCTATTCATCAACCTCTGCTGGACACCCTGT
This sequence comes from Nannospalax galili, assembly GCF_000622305.1. Taxonomy (NCBI): domain Eukaryota; kingdom Metazoa; phylum Chordata; class Mammalia; order Rodentia; family Spalacidae; genus Nannospalax; species Nannospalax galili. Next base: position 245 of record NW_008463458.1, read on the forward strand.
ACCCTCACAATGACTCACATACACTGATAGGTTCAGACCCTGGTGGACACACTCCCCACATACAATGTGAGGTAGCAGGAGCCCTGTCAGACACCCCTGCAGTTCTACAGTCACTACTAAGTATCAGGTCCTGCTAGACCCCTCCTCTGTGCTCCACATAAAGTTCTAAGTATGAGGACCTGCTGGACACATCCCTCTCCCAATACTGCCCAAAATACACTGTGATTTCTTTCAGACCATGCTAGTGTATTAGCTACTCTTCTGTTGCTGTGGTAAAACACCGTGACCAATGACCAAGGCAACAAATAAAAGGAAGAGCTGATTTGGGGTTAAGGTTCTGGAAGATGAGTCCATCGTGGCAGCGAGCAGCAGACATGGCAGGAAGAGCGGGAAGCTGAGCTCACATCTCTTACTACAGACACCAAAGAGAGCAAACTAGGAGTGGGGCCTGGCTATGAGCTCTCAAAGCCCATCCCCAGTGACATGCTTCCTCCATCAACGCTCTACCTCCTAAAGGTTTCATGACCTCCTTCAGACAGCACCACCTACCACAGACCAAGTG
>NW_008463459.1:0-806 GCF_000622305.1 Nannospalax galili
TAACCTGACACAGTCTATAATCACCTGAGAAGGGAGTCTCCTTTGTGAAATAGCTTAGATTGGCCTGTGGGCATGTCTGTGAGGGATTGCCTTGATTAGTAATTGTTGTTGGAAGATCCACCCTGAATGTTGTTGGCACCATTTTATGGGCTGAACCCCGAAACTGAAGAAAGGTAACTGAGCATAAGCAGCAAGAAAGGATAAACATTCCCTCTTTCTGCTCTTGACTGGCTGTGATGTGATCAGCTGCTTGAGTTGCTGCCTTGACTTCCTTGAAACGATTGACTATGACCTGGAATTGTGAGCCAAATAAACCTTTTCTTCCCCTAAGTTACCTTTTGTTCAGGGCATTTTATCATAGAAACAGAAATGAAACTAGTACACCCAGCATACATAAAGCATGTTCTAATTTTTTTAATGGTTAAGACTATTTTTTGAAATTATGATAAAAGCATTGTACTTATGGTTGTAAACAGTGGTGAAAAAAACAGGTCTTAGACGTTTCAGTTAGGGGTGAGTTATATAGTTCTGTCTGAGTCAGTCTCCTTTCCTTACTGTGATAACTCTGAGAGCTCCCAAGGATGAATGACAAAAATCAATACTTGGACCACAAGAACACTTAAACCATGTTTTAATAAATAGCCTTTTATTATTATTCATCAAACGAATTAAAACATTACTGCTCTTAGAGCAACATGCAAACCTGGTAACATATAACAGTTTCTTGGCAGCAATAGTGAAATTTACTCTAAAACTATCTTAGATATTTGAAATAATTTGTATAAAAGAACATTTGGAAAACATAT
>NW_008463460.1:0-806 GCF_000622305.1 Nannospalax galili
AAAAAAAAAATCAAAAAAGTTTTTTAAAGAAAGGAGGAAGAGGAAACAGGGGGAAGAGGAGGAGAGTAATTGTTTCGTTTGCGTTGGAAACCTGTTGTAATGGGCCACACCCTCACTGATGACCTCACAGTAGGGTAACAGGGCTGACTCTCCCAGTATCATCTCTCATGACTGCTGAGGACGGTGGCTCTGAAGCTGTGCCTCATCCAAGGCCTAAGGGAGAGATTCTGTCAGCTGACCTTGACCATCACCTCTCCTCTTCTTGGATGAGCACCAGCCCACTGAGCTTCAAGCACTAATTCTGATCTTCTGTCCACACTCATAATTACGCTATCTTGTCAGTCAACCTTAAAGATTTCCTTCAACCACACCAGAGCTGGACTCTTCACAGAATGTGTGTGTTTTGTCTGTTCTTGGAAAAATAGGTCGCATGAGATGACATCTTTTGCCATTTTCTTCTTTCTTTAATTTTTGAAAGTTTTCAACTTTTGTTTTTACTATAGCCTTCCTAAAACCAGAAAGATTTGGCCAAATGGGAGTAAAATGCCTTAAAATTACATAATGTCCATAAATTAACTTATTTTGTCAGACAAGTAGCACCATCGAGGGCTAGGGGTAAAGTTGCATGCTTTAAGTCTTAAACAGTAATCAGAAATACTTATCCAGAGAGGTTCTGGGTGGAGAGTTCCCAGCTAGCAATGTCTGTGTCTACTTTACTTTACATGCTGCGTGCTTCTCTAGTACAGGAGTACAGTTTCCTTTGCCTTATCAGCATCCTCAGCTGTGACACATTGTAGCTGTGCTGG
>NW_008463461.1:0-806 GCF_000622305.1 Nannospalax galili
ACCCTTTCCTCCCCAAGTTGGTAATAGTCAGAGTATTTTGTCACAGCAATGCAGAACAAACTAGGACATCCCTATTTCAATTAATTTTAAGTTTAAAAAGTATATACATGATGTGTTATAGGTTATCTAATGCCCTGTAAAGGATCTAAAGAAACTCAATTTTCATATATTTATTCTTTATATGAAAATGTAATCTAGTCTCCTAGTGAGTTCCAATAGACAATTTATTATCATAACCATGGATATCATGTTGTATAATGGATAACATACATTTTATTTTCCAAAATAAGTGAAAAATATGGGGCTGGAGAGATGGTTTAGAGGTAAAGAGCGTATACTCCTCTAGCAGAGGACCTTAGTATAGTCCCCAGGACACATATTGGGCAGCTCACAACCTCTTGTAATAGTAGCTCCTTTGGCCTCCTCCCAGGTCACTTCTCCTCACTGGCACATACCAAGATACATACATAAATTATTATATAAATATAGAATATTAAAGAATAAAAATAAATCAGTTGAGAAATAATTGAGATATTCAGAATTTTATTTAGCTTTATCATCATTCATTAAGTTAATAGAGACAAATTATACATATTTTCTACAAAACTGATAGTAAAGAATAGACTTCTGTATTTCACAGGTATTATCAAATAATATCAAGAAACCATTTTCTTTAAATATGTCATTTGATCTGGTTAAAATAGACACAATTCCCTGGAGTCATGGCATATGCCTTTAATCCCAGAACTAGGGATGCAGAGGCAGGTGGAGCTCTGTGAGATCAAGGCCAGCCTGGTCTACATAGG
>NW_008463462.1:0-806 GCF_000622305.1 Nannospalax galili
AGACAGAAGGCTTTAACTCAGATGAATTTGTTTCACTACACTCCCTCCAAAAAAATGTTTTCAATTTATTTGTTACACAAAAATTTCTCACAATTTTTTCTGCCTCATTGGTCATAGCCGATAACAACAGTGAAGACAGATACACTCGTGCAACAAAATCTCTGCCTCTCACCCAAGCAGTTTAGATTATTAGATTTACTGAATAAGGTGAGCAATTGTCCTGCCAGTTAGTTAACTGGGTTTGAACTCTTTGAAGCATTTCCTGTGTGGCATCATATACTTTTCCTGGCAGGTTCTGTGTGGCACTTGTCACTTTTATTGATAAGCATGCTTGATCCAAGAATTGGAGATCTATGAAGGGAAAGCTTAATCCCTCTTGCAACTTCCCAATCAAAACTGCACTTAGCATCATGATTTTTCCAACTAACAAATGGTGTCATTGCCCGGTAGCCCCTTTTAGCATCCATAAGCACCCAACAGTCTCAATATTACAGGTCTTGGAGTGTAGGATGGTTGTCTAAGAGGTCTACCAAATTTGTTCCGTGGGACTAACAAAGAACTGGAAGTCCAGGAAAAGCAGAAGAATAAAGTGCAGAAAAACTGAAAATATCATGGAAGAGGAGCTAAGGAGCCACAAACATGACTTGACAAACAGGAAAGAAAGTGAGAGTACCCAGAAATGGGGAGTGAGGAAATCACAGCTGCAGAAGCTGCAAGCCAGAGTAGTAAGTTGACAGATGGGAGGGACCAGGAGAGATGCCTGGGAAGCTGCAGCATTAGTAGCCAGAGTAGTTTCAGTGCTGTCT
>NW_008463463.1:0-806 GCF_000622305.1 Nannospalax galili
CCTGCCTCTGCCTTCCAAGTGCTGGGATTAAAGTCATGGGCCACCACACGTGGTCTCCTTCTCCCATTATCTCAGTCCTTCTGATGGCTGATCCCTGTCTGTTGTTGACCTCCCTTGAATTTATTCCATCTAGTGTAGAAATAGACTAAGTGTTGGGTGCTTTTCTAGTTATAGAGAAGAAAAAGGCAGGCGGAGCCCTTGCTCTTGTGAATTGTTCTTCCTAGTGGGAGAAGTTCAGTAAAACGTACGCTGGTGCGATGCGGAGCAACCTGGAGCAGACGAGGGCCAAGGGAACAGCAAGTCTGGGGGCAAGAGAGCCAGTGCCTGAGGTGGACAGACTGATCTGCACTGGAACCTACCACTATGTTTCCCCTCATACCTAATTCTGACCCAAGAGTAGCAGGATAGGCAGTGTTTGCTGAGCTTCTTTCAGGAAAGTTTACCTTTGCAACTCACAGGTTTGTGTTAAAATAATCTATAATGAGAGATAAGACTAATTACAGGCACACTGACAGATTTTTTTCTTATTTTAATGTATCATATTATGAAAAATTGTGTTTGTGCATATAAGTAGAGAGTAGAGAGGGTGTCATAATAAACCTAACATCTATCTTCAACAATTGTTAAAAAATTTGGCATATTCCAAATTTTTCTCACTAATTTATAGGAACGTGACCCATGGAAGAATACATGATTATCACTCATTTCTGAACATTCCTAGAAGTGAACATTAATGTGCATCAGCAAAACATCCTCTCAATTCTGATTAACTGAGATGACTATTGAAGTCTTGTGTTTGGAGATCT
>NW_008463464.1:0-806 GCF_000622305.1 Nannospalax galili
CTTTTGTGAGTTGTAGCACCCATCCATTATATGTGGTTATGTATCCTGTTGTAATGTCAAAAGCCAGGAAAATGGAAAGGAAACACTGAGATAAAGGAAAAGAACCTGAAAGAGGAGGAGCGGAGGGATCAGCTATCACCAGAGGGGACATGAGAAAACTGGGAGTGTTCGGGAGAGAGGGAAGGAGGGAGGGACATGCAGGGGCCATGGTGTGGGAGGAGTGAACTCTGGAGAAGGAGGATGGCAGGAGGTGGGAGCTATTGGGGGATGCTGGGGATAATGGAGACACTTGGACTGGGAAGGGAAGAGGGAGGTCAGATTGGAGGTGAGAGTAGTAATGAATGAACTTTAGGTGTTAGGGAAGGCAAAGAGGAAAAATTTGCCTCCAAAACCCCTTAAGAAATGCACATACAGTGACTATTAGTGCATGTGCGTACCTGGGGGCTGCATGGCAAGGAACACAGTGCCAGACAGAAGAGACTTCCCCGTGAGTGGTTGATCACAGTAGTCCAAGAGACTCCCAAAATAACATAAGCTATTGCCAGAGCTCTAGATTATCTGCCAGAACTGGAAGACAAGACCCTACTGCTGGTACCAGGACATATTTCAGCACAGTACTTGAAGCAAGGGAGCAGGAAAGGACCTGGAAGCCTTCTCCCTGAAGTTCAGCTCCCATGGTTCTAGAGGATACTGTGCAAGATGCTAAGGGAATCAATCAATGGTCCAACCCAGTCCTAAAGTTTAATAACCATAATGATCAGCACAGCAAATTACCGCTATTGGTGCAGTAGTGGCACTGTTATCTG
>NW_008463465.1:0-806 GCF_000622305.1 Nannospalax galili
CCCCCCCAGTGACCCACTTCCTACAAACAAGATCAACCCCCTAATATCCCATTCTGCTACAAACTCAGCATCAATGAGTCCACCCATGTCGGCACCCTTGTGAGTCGCTTTACCTCAGGACCGCAAGCCATGGACCAGGTCTTCAACGTGTCAGCTTTCGAGGGAGCAGTCAGATCCCAACTATAGTCTAAAGGTCACATGGAGGTGTCCCCAAATCCTTATTCCTAGGCAGTTAAAGAAACCAATTACCCGTTTAGGAAGCCCTATTAACACTGTCTCTGGTCTATTTGGAGTTTGCCCTCTCAGTGAGATTTTGAATGAAAGATCATGAGACCTGTGGTAGACCCCCTGCTAGGTGCCCCTCAAATGTCCTTTCCTAAGGCCCGTGCCATGTGCCTTTACATCTCTAATGCCATTCTCCATGCCATATAAAAGATTTGATGAGTACCTGGGACTGCCTTAGGTCTGCTTTGATGATCTTACATTGTGTGATTTTGTAACCTTTCCTTCCTTGGGCTATGAGTAAGGTTATAAGAACTCTGTGCTATTTTTATGACTGTTGTAGTTAGAGAAAAAGAGTGCTATGCGAGTCTGCAAGTCCCCGAACAAGCAGGCTGTATGAAGAACACAGTTCCAGCCCCGGAGGCCAGCTCATCCAAAACCACAGGAGAACGCACTGTGGCACCAACTGCCTCCTTCCCCTTGGGTGGTCGAAGACATCCTTGAATTGCCTGTGTTTTAAAAGTGCAGAGTCATTTGCTTTGTTTTCTTCTTAAAATTCATTTTTAGCAGTTAGCTTGGGCAGG
>NW_008463466.1:0-806 GCF_000622305.1 Nannospalax galili
AATTTCTACAATCACCTGACACTTGGAATAGAGGACAAAGGACTTGCATGGCATCACTATGCCAAAATTATAATCATCTGAACACAAAGCCTGATTCTTAAATTTAGTTTAGTTTAGTTTGTAAGAGTGGGCCCAAACTTGTCGGTCACTCATTCTCCTGGATATCTCTTGGAACCACATGTCCCTTGGAACTGCACTGAATGAGCTGGTGGAACAAAGGTGAGTAGGGGGCACACAGGTGATAAGGAGAACATACGGGTGAGTAAACGGACACATGGATAAGGAATATGATACACATATATATTAGTTTGGTTTCTCTATTGCTGTTAATCAGAGTTGTTTGTGTGACTGCAAGCAACTTGGGAAGAAAAGGGTTTATTTCATTTACAAATCCTAATCATGGTTCATCATTGAAGAAATTCAGAGAAGAAAACTGGAAGCAGGAACTGAAGCCATGGAGCAAGCTGCTTTCTGTCTTGCTCAGTTGCCTTTCTTATGCAGCCCAGACCCACCTACCCATGGTGGCACCACCCACAGTAGCCTGAGCCATCCAATGTCACTCCACAACCAAGAAAATGCCTCACAGATATGTCCATAGGCCAATCCAAGAGCAGCAACTCATCAGTTGAAGTCCCCTATTCTCAGGTGTGTCAAATTAGCTACTGAAGCTCTCCAGTATAGCATGACTCTTTTGCAACAAAGCTGAATTGTGTTTTGACACTGAAGCATTATACTGTGACAGTAGACCACTGTGATGCTACAATGAAGGATTGTGATAAGACATCAGAGCACTGTTTTTAGATAGC
>NW_008463467.1:0-806 GCF_000622305.1 Nannospalax galili
CATCTTGTTCATATGTGAAGTTGCTTTCATTTTAAATAAATGTATAAATTGTATATATTCCAAAGAATGTTTTAAATTTTATGTTTTATTATCAGTAAATATTTGGTTTGCATTACTTATTTTATTTACCTCTAAATCCTGCACCACAAAATTTCTTCAGTAGAAAAGGAGTCTTAAATAGAAAAATTTTAAGAAGCCCTGTTTTAGGGTTCAAGGAAAGGGAGACTGACTCATTGAGTTATGAAATGTATCTCCTTAGGGGATGGAACACATTTATCGACAGCTGTTTCTGTCTTTGTTGTTTGTTTTCTGTTTATTTGTTTTTGAGGGAGCATATCACCAGGTTCTGGCTCATCTTAACCTCAACAAAGTTTCTCCACTCAATACAAGACCCCACAATACTGGTGAACACTAATGATGACTACAGTGCTCAAAATTTGCGTTCTAATTGATAATATTTAGCATAAATGAGCTCTTTATCAGGATAACGTATTTATGATTCAAAGAGAATTAAATATTTCAGATTCTAAGAGAATAAACATAAGCCATTTCTTATTAGTCCTTTCTGATTGTCTGCTCGTGAATACAGAACTCCAGAGCACTGGCGGCTCAAAGAACAAGCTTTTACAGCTCGCAGACCTGAAGGCTGAGGTTTGAGGTATGAGAACAAAGCTGGTGGGTGGCTGACCTCCAGCTTGTCATCACAGCCTCAGGTGCTGGATAGAGCGCTCTAGGGTTATGAAGGCTGGAATTATCCTTGTAAAGGCTCAGTCCTCCTGTCCACACCGCCTCCCTGTCTTCTTCTC
>NW_008463468.1:0-806 GCF_000622305.1 Nannospalax galili
AAAAAGAAAAAAAAATCACAGCCTACAAAGGGTAGTATTCAAAGTACATAAGCAACTCCAGCAAATAAGCAAGGAAAACACTAAGAACTCAGTGAGAAAAAAATAGGTAAAATTTTTGAACAGGCCACTTTTCAGATTAAGAAATTTAAATATGAAAAGATTTATAACTGGAGAAATGGAAATTAGAGCTTCACACAGCTGTACTTACATTACTCACCAGATGGGCTCATTCATATGAAAGATCAACACTGCCCAGTGTGACAGGAAGAGTAGTAAAGGGCTCATACATGGCTGATAAGAGGAACAGGCAGAGCACAAAGGAAGGACTTAGAGGGCAGTAAAACTACAGTATTCTCTATGACATTTTATTTATTTACTTTCTTCATGTGTATGTGTGTTTGCCTGCTCATCTGTATATGCACCACAAGTGTGCAACTCCCAAGGAGGCCAGAGAGGGCATCAGATCCCCAGAACTGGAGTTACAGGGGGTTGTAAGCCACTTGATTTGGGGGCTGGGAAACAAACCCTGGTCCTCTGCAAGAGCAACAAATGCTCTTAACCACTGAGCCATCCCCTCTATGACATTATAATGGTGGGTACATGTCTGTACATACTTATCCAAATCCATGGATCGAACATCAAGAGCAACTCCTGATGGGAACCACAAACTTTGGGTGATCATGATGTGCCAACAGGTTCATAAATTATAGCTGATATGCACTTGGGTGGTTATTTGGGAAGCAAAGGTGTATATTGGAACTCCGTACCTTCCACTTAATTTTGATGTGAATAAAACAAAAGAATGT
>NW_008463469.1:0-806 GCF_000622305.1 Nannospalax galili
TTTAAATGCTGGATAGCATCATTTTCAGACTGTGACTCTCAGTAAAAGGAAAGAACAAGGAGGTAAATCTCATTATCAGCTTCACTGACTGTCCTGAAAGAAGAGAAAAGCCAAGGAGAGACTCACACGGTGGCGAAGGGACAGTGCAAGACAACACGGAGATTCTGACAAATCCACAGCAGGAGCTTTCCATTTGGCTGATGGATGGTTTTCAGCTTTGGGTTTGTTTTGTAGATGATGGTGCTGGCACAAGGCTTTCTCATGTACTAATATGGATTTGGGGAAGCACATGATCACTGCCTTTGCACAGGAAAGATTGTTTTCATCCCAGTGGTTTATTATTGTGTTGTGCTAGATAAACAGTCTATACAAAAATTACAGCTGACCTCATGGAAAACTCCCTTTGAATCCTTCTTGGTCATGGACCAGCCACTCATTTCCCAAGAGAGATGATAATGAGCAGATGAGATATCATATAAGGTGTCTATGTCCATAGAAAATGCAAATGTTCACATGCTGAGAACCTTGCACTGCCCACCCCCCACCTCCAGCTCAGCACCGATGCTTAATGAGGGAGGTAAGGACTGAAGGAGCCACAAAAATGAGCCAGTTTTTCTACAATACTATGTCCTAAGGGAACAAGTGCTTTCACTTTGTTTGATGTTGCATAACATACAAAATCTTAGTAGGTTCAGTAGATAGTACAGTTTTTTAGGCTATGTAAAAATATTGGGATAAATCTCATTATCATGTGTTCTAAGTGATACTGGAATATGATTCTTTCCACTAACTTGATATTTCAGTGC
>NW_008463470.1:0-806 GCF_000622305.1 Nannospalax galili
AATAAACAGCTTGTTGAAAAGACACAAGTCCCAGGGTCCAAGACTCTGTCGTCGATCAAGTCTCTCTGCCCCAAAGCCAGTAGGTCCCCTGCTGAGCATAGCAAACCCAAGTCCCAACAGTATACACCACGCACAGCACAAGCACATAGTGAACATGCTGCATACACACAATTCACAGTATACTCACTATACACACCACACACAAGTGCACACACTACACACACAGGGCACATGGACACAAACACACCACATGCACAATGCAAACACCATGCATAGTGTATGTGCCATGTATACACAGTGCACATATTGAACATATGTCATGCATACCACATGCATGTAGTATATACACTACATGATACAGAGTACACACTATGCATACACCATGCACACCACATGCATACTGCACTTGCCACATGCATCCAGCACAAACATAACACTCAAATGAGATACACTTCACATACATACCATGCATGTGGCATGTACAACATGCACATAGTATGCACATTATGCAGCATGCACACACAGGTGACATCTGAGCATGCAAGCACTATACATGGTGTACACAGCACACATACCTCACATGCACACATATAATTTATACACAGCATGCATAGCATTCAGCAAACATGACACATACACTTGGAGCACGCATACACCATACATCCCCCACATCTCACTCATTCCATGTGCACATGCATAACATGCACATGGTATGCCCACCATGTGGCACATATGTACAAATGATATACACAACTGGGCATGGTGGTGCACACCTTTAATCCCAGCACTCAGGAGGTAGAGGCAGG
>NW_008463471.1:0-806 GCF_000622305.1 Nannospalax galili
AGACACAGCTGAGCTCAGGAAGATGGCATCTATCAGACTCAGATGACAGTCCTGTATCACACTCCACCCCTTCCTCCAGTTCTTTATATCCTTTCTGCCATCCTCTTTTGCAAGAGTCCCTGATCCTTGAAGGAGGTGACACAGATGTCTGGTTGTTCTCCAAATACAATGAGGTACCACATCCTCATTCCCTACCTTTTCTCTCTCCATCTTCACAACATGGATAACAGTGAATCTACTATAGAACACAAATGAAAATGAAGAAAACAGGAAAATAGAAAATACCCAAAAAGACACTGACTGCAGTTATAACCTATGATTGTGAACACAACTGTTGGGAAGCACCTTAGTCAGTGCATCATTTAGCAAAGCTCTAGCAATTGCTTCTCTACTGGAGCCTATGATTTTTATTTCTCTTGTAAGAGATTTTTGTCTAAGTTCCCAGGACCAGATGAAGTTTCCTCATATGTAGCTGGCCTTAAGTCCAATCTCATTTTCTGTGCTTCTGCACATTAGACTTTTCCCACCTACCTTCATATCCCACAGCTGTACAAGCCAGACTCAGAGAGATATAATAACTGCTTTTTCATATTTCCAGTAATCTCAGTAGTGAACATTCAGATTATCATGGTCCCTTATACTGGACCTTTTTTTTCACTTTTCTTAAATTGAGCTTTTTAAATTTCATATAGCATTTCCCACTCAAATCCAGACCCCTCCATCCATGCCTCCTTCTATTCCCCCTTCAAACGCTCTGCACTCTGCCATACATGCTGAGTCCTATACATTCAGGTGTTTGTACCCAA
>NW_008463472.1:0-806 GCF_000622305.1 Nannospalax galili
GATAGTTACCAGGCTAGGAGGGTGGTGTTAATGGATAGATTCAGAAGATTCACAGAATCGGATCTAAGTCTGTTTCCCTTTGGATTTCCTTACAACAGGTTCAAATTTAAATCTTCTGTGTCATATTACCCAATTTGTTTTGATTTCCTCTATGAAGATGACAGTATAAATTAGAAATTAGTTTCTAAGCTACCTAAGCCTGAAGTTAATTTATCTTCTACCTTCATTGATTATCATCAGTAGAGCAAAGGGTGTGTTTATGAAAGAGTTGTTTGTTAAGACTGATTACATGCGACCTCCATTCCAGGACTTTGTGATACAAAATGAGATCTTGCTCTGACTGTTACATTTTATTAGCGGGAAGGGAGATGGACAAAAGCTAAATAAGTTGCATTAATATTTATAAATTATAAATGCCATGGGAGTGAAAATTACACATGCAGGCCAAAGGAGAGGAATGAATTTTAAATGAAGGACGTGGGATTGGCTTCAGATTATGAAGTTGTAAATTCAAAATGATTCAAATGATGTTGAAAACCTTGAAGGAGCCAGTCTTGTTAGCAACTACTGAAAGGCCTTTCCTGCAGAAGGACCAAGCCATGTGAAAACATTAAGGCAAAACAGACCTAGCTTGTGCCCTCAGTAGTAGTAAGGGAAATGTGGCCACGGAGGGCAGAAGTGCTGGAAACCACAGAAGGTGAAAATGAGGTGATGCATCCAGATACCATGTAAATTCATAAATCATAGAGTTTGGGTGTCTGCTCCAGTCAAGCCATTTGCCATGATCTGTTAGGAAGTTAAGACGT
>NW_008463473.1:0-805 GCF_000622305.1 Nannospalax galili
CCATTGAAGCCTAAAGCTCATGTTGGTAGGGCAAAGACATCTGGAGTCACTGGACCCCCTTATCTGTTCCTCTTCCCATGTGGTCACCATCAATCTCATGTCTTTTTACCACTTGTTAGTCGGTGCACTGGGATGGACTGCCGGAACCCAAGGTTTTGCTGTATGACTCTGGTTATAGTGCAGGTGGTTTCTCTGCTGCAGGGGCTGCTCCAGCAAGTGCTGGGAGCACTGTGAATGGAAGCGCATCACTATGAGGAGGGCAGCAGCCTGCGCTGGGGTGAAGGAGTTTGGGCATCACACAGCAAACAGCAGCATATGAAAAGAACTGTGCCCTTTATTCCTCTGGCCTCTACTGACTCACCGCAGAGAGAAGCTGGCTGGCACTGGAGAAAGGATGTTTGCTTAGCCCCAGACCAGCATCAAAGGCCAAATACGAACAGACCCTGTGTCTGTGGGTTCCACATCTGTGGATTCAACTAACTGGGGATCAAAAATATTTAGGGAAGGCCAGGCATGGTGACACATGCTTTTAATCACAGCACTCAGGAGGCAGAGGCAGGCAGATCATTCTAAGTTCAAGGCCAGCCTGGTCTACATGGCAAATCTGGGCCAGCCAGGCTATACAGTGAGATCCTGTCCCCCCACCCCCCCAAAAAAACCCAGTAACAACAAAACATGCACATAATTTATCTGTTTGAGGTTGCAGGGATCGAGAGACTTACCCTTTTATTATGTCGGTCACAAATTAAATGAAATCAAAACTGCCAGAAGTCCTCAGCACACACCTACAGGCACACACAGTTCC
>NW_008463474.1:0-806 GCF_000622305.1 Nannospalax galili
CTCTGTGGTATACCATGTCCTCTGGACGTTGGGGGCAGTCTGGCCATAGGTGGCACGCCCTCCCCACAGGTTGACACGCCATCCACAGCTCTCTGCACCTTCTTCCCCAGCAGTACTGTCAGAGAGACCTTTTCTCCAAAACTGTCTCACTGACTTGGGAGCACTCTGAGTGGGTGCCAGTCCTAGGGCACATTCATCTCAATGACCCTTCACCTGCCTACCCACCCTGGGTGTTCACTACAGGATGAGGGAACAGTGACGTGGTATTCCTGTTACAGATGATAGAGTAGGGACATTTGTGTTTCCAGTTGGAGACTAGGAGGCTTTTCTTTCATTGCAGATTATCCTGAAATCTCATGCCTCCCAAGGGCTGAAGGGTGCTAATTCTCTACTGTACATTTGACCTAAAGATTACATAACAAAGAATAGAGGAGATAGGAGTCCCGCACATACCCTTAGTCCCAGCACTCAGTAGGCAGAAGAAGGAGGGTCCCTTTGAGTTCAGTGTCCAGCCCAGTCGAGCTAGGGCGTTCCTGGTCAGCCAGGCCAGTGAGACCCTGTTTTTAAAGAAGGCCTGGAGAGATGGTTAAGAGCACTGGCTGCTCTTGCAAAGGGCCTAGGTTTAATTCCCAGCACCCACATGACAGCTAACAACCAGTTCCAGGGGATCCAATGTCCTCTTCTGACCTCTGTGGGCATTTCACAGCAGGGGTGCACTTACGTATATACAGGCAATACACTCATACACATAAAATTAAAATAAATAAATCAAAAAACGTTTTAAGCCAAAACATAGATAAATAAAT
>NW_008463475.1:0-801 GCF_000622305.1 Nannospalax galili
CCTCCTTAACTATAATAGTCCCACAGGGAGAGCGGGGCCTCGTGGGTCCTGCTCCATCTGTGATGAGATGTTAATGGGCCCAGTCTTGTGTAAGATAACCACAGCTGCGGTGAGCTCATGAGTGCTGTGACCATGCCAGGCATAGAGGAAAGGTTTTATCTGGACATCTCCCTAGCCTCTGGCTCTTACATTCTTTCTGCCTCCTCTTCTGTGATGTTTCTTGAGCCCTGCAGGGGGTGATGTGTACCACTTAGGGCTGAACACGCTGCTGTCACTCTTAGCTGGTTTTGCTCTTCTGCATACCCCACTGACAGCTGCCGTAAATGTCTCTGATGAGGGCTGGCACAGCGCTAATCCCAAATGCTGAACCAGAGCTGAGCAGGAATGAGATTGCTTTACCATTTTCCCTCGAAACTGCAATATTGACAATGAGAAGCATCAGTCTGAAATTTCCATTTATTGATACCCATATTGCTATATATGTGTATTTCAGGGAAACAGCAGTAATATTTACAAACACCTACATTGGGAAACTTGCCCTGAATTATTTCTTTATAGCTTGTGGCCATGTCTGTCTTTTTCCATACTAGGTCTTAAACCTGTTCCTGACAATTCACTTCAGATCTGAGTTTTGGAAATGTAGCAGAGTTTTTCCTTCTTAAATGTTTGTCATCTCTGTGACCCTCCTAGAAACACGTCTAGGAAACTTGAGTGACTGTAGGGAGCAAAGAAGGAAGACGTTTATGATGTGTGTCTGTGGGGTGTGTGTGTGTGTGTGTGTGTGTGTGTGTGTGTGTGTGT
>NW_008463476.1:0-798 GCF_000622305.1 Nannospalax galili
TAGATAGATAGATAGATAGATAGATAGATAGATAGATAGATAGATATGCAGGATTTAACACAATGCTGAGCAAATAATCTTCATTGTAAATGTTATTCAGGCCTGGTGACTCAGCCTGTAATCTCAACACTAGGGAGGCTGAGGCAAGAGGATCTTAAGTTCAAGGCCCGCTTCGGCTGTCGAGTAAGTTAGTTCAAAGCCAGCCCAAGCAATCCAATGAGCCTGTCTCAAAAAGGAAAAGTAGGGCTGGAGATGCAGCTGTGGAGGATTGCTGGCCTAGTACACATAAGGCTCTAGGTTCAATCCACAGTACTGAAAATATTTATTTATTAACACGTATATTTCTGTGTGGGGTGTGTGCATCTGTCTGGGAGTACCTGCAGAATTTAGAAGAGAACATCAGATCTCCCAGAGCTGAAGTTATAGGCAGTTGTGAGCTGCCCAGCATGAATGCTGGGAGTTGAACTCAGGTCCTAAGAACTCTTAACCACTGAACCATCTTTCCATTCCCTGAAATAATATGTTTTGAGAATAGGGACTGGTGAGATGGTACAGTGGTTAAGAACACACATTGCTCTCACAGAGTCTGAGATTGCGTCCCAGCGCCCGTGTTGAGTGGCTCACAGCTGCCTGTAACTCTAGGACCTGGGGAATCTGATGCCCTCTTCTGGCATCCACAGGCAGCTGTACTCATGTGCTCATACATATACTCATACAAATACACAGGTACACATAATTAAAATCTTTTAAAAAGTAAAAATAAACCGCACTATTATCACTATCACCATTTTTTTTTTT
>NW_008463477.1:0-806 GCF_000622305.1 Nannospalax galili
TACATACATGCAGGCATAACACTCATACACATAAAATAAAAATAAATAAACTAAAAATAAAATATACATATAATTAATTAACTATACATTAATAATACATTACAAAAATACAAGAACCTCTTTCTCCAATCTACTTGTAACTTAGTGCTGGTTAGCTAACTCAGCCCTCTCATCCCTCTGCTCCACCCACTCTCCTCTCCATTTCTGTGAAGTCAGCGTCTATAGCTCTCACGTGAGGAAGATCACATGGGACTTGTTTCTCTGTGTGGGGCTTAGTTCCCTTAATGCAGTGGCAATCTGGCCATGACAGGATTTCATCCTTCTGTGACTATTACTCCACTGGGTACTGTTACCACATTCTTATCAGTTAACACCAAGGAACATCTATTTCTCAGCCTTTGGAAATAGTTCTGGGAGAAACATGGAGTGCAGATGTCTCTTGACATACTGATGTCTGCTCCTTTGGCAACATGCCCAGGAATGGAATTCCCAACTCATACACTGATTCTGGTTGTTTAATATTTTGAGGACCTGCCATACTGTTCCTGACAATGGCTTCACTAATTTACATTCCTATTAACAGTTTCCAGGGTTCCTTTCTCTCCACATCCTTGCCAGCTCTAGTTATTTTGCCATTTAAGTAATAGCCTTTCTAATTACAGGGAGCTGATATCTCATTGCGGTTTTGATTTGCATTTCCTTCATGTCTTACTTTCTTTTCCTGTGGCTGTAATAGCCTGACAAAGTAACTACCCTAGTTTGTTCTTCATTGCCGTGACAAAACACTCTGATCAATACCAACTTGG
>NW_008463478.1:0-806 GCF_000622305.1 Nannospalax galili
CGGTTGCTACTGTTTTACACTAGCCATTTACAGACATCAGGAGGGCGACTCTCACGGCGCTGTATATTTGTTAAAAGTGCTGCTGCCACAATGTCTCGTGCTTGATTGCATGCTTGTGCCTTTGAATACCAAGTGCAATCCATTCCTGCTCTGGTCAACCTTCGCTCTTCCGTTTTGATTGGTCTGTGTACTTCTTGTTACTACCGTATAAATCAGGTCTCATGAGGCTTTCCTAGATGTGTGAAAGTGAGGAGAGAGAAGAACATAAATTACTTTGGAAACATACAAATTAATGTTGTTCAGCTTAAAAATTAAAGAAAAAGAAGACTTGCTGGAGAACTTTATAGCCTCTGGCATTCTGTCCACTTGTCTACTCCTGCAGTTGCATGATTTTTCCAGAAGGTGGTGTCAATGTACCAGTAAGACACTGGTTACTCCATCAGGCTGCTCTGCAGGAGAAGAATCAGATTGGCAAGGCAGTGACCCTGAGAAGGGAAAAAGGCAGAAAGTTTATCACAGGAGGAAGTAAATGACGGCAGAAAATATGGAGGGGATGTAGAGCAAAGGATAAGAAGGTTAATTTAGGAATCAGAGTTTACTTTCAAATCCCAGCTCTATCATTTCCCTAGATAGCCAGCCTTAGGCAGTTTATTTTTATTTTTTAATTTATTTATTTTTATTTATGTGCATGAGTGTTTTGCCTGTATGTATGTATGTATGTGTACCATGTACTTGCAGTGCCCACAGAAGTCAAAAGAGGGCATCAGATCTTCTGGAACTGGATTTACAAATGATTGTTAGACACC
>NW_008463479.1:0-807 GCF_000622305.1 Nannospalax galili
ACACACACACACATTTAAGAAGTTTCTGTAGTAGTAGGTTTCCAAATGACTTTTTCAAAGGCCTTTAGTATTAGTTATCCTTCTCCTTACTTGCTCTTCTACCCTGCTTTTTCATTCCCCAACATATAAATGCTTTCTATCCCATTATTTCCCTTTCATTCTTTGTAATCATTGAATCCCATCTCCTCCCTCCCATGACCCCTTATTAGTTTCCTGACCTCTATGGATTTTCCAAATGAAACACCGTACTGAAAGATTCAAGGCTAGAATTCATTTACGAGAAAGAAGACAAATGTGACATTTGTCTTTCTGGGTCTTGGTTACCTCATTAGGATGACTGTTTCCAATTAGATTCAGTTAGTGGAAATTTAAAAAATTTTTATTTTTCTTAGCAGCTGAATAATATTTCATTGTGTACACATATCACACTTTCATTATCCATTCATCAGTTGATGGACATCTAAGTTGTTTCCATTTCCTGGTTTTTGTGAATAGAGCAGCAGTAAACATGGATGAACAAGTATCTCTGTAGTAGTATACAGAGTCCTTTGGGTATATGTCCAAGAGTGATATGGCTGGACTAAGAGGGAAATCTATTTTTGGTTTTAGAGAAACTTCCACATTAATGTCCATAGTGTCTGTACCATTTTGCACTCCCACCTACAGTAAATAAGTATTACCCTTTCTCCACATCCTTGTCAGCACCTATCAAAGATTATTTTTTGGTTCTTGGCCATTCTGACTGGGGTAAGATGAATTCTCAAAGTAGTTTTAATTTGCATTTCTCTGATGGCTAAAGATGTTGAA
>NW_008463480.1:0-807 GCF_000622305.1 Nannospalax galili
ATCAACTAGTGATGTCTATCTAAAAATAGGCTGTATGAAATTATTGTTCATGTACTAGAAGAAATTAGGTGAAATCATTTTGGTGAAAATGATGTGGTTAGGAAAATTAAATGGGTTGTGATTTATACAATGAAAACACATATTTGAAAGTAATATTAAGTCAAATCTTCATGCCCCAAAATAGTAAATAAAAGTATAACATACAGAAGAGATAAGACTTAAAGTGATGATTGGAAGCCATTTTGAAAGAAGGATGCTTGTTAGACTCAAGCATACATGACTTTGCATGGGAGATTCCCGGGGGGGAAAATCTCTATGATATACAAATGTGGTATTTGTTTTCCAGAAATCCTGTCACTTACAGAGCTGACATCAACACCTCTTAAGAGTTCCTGGCCTTGTTCTTACACAATGTGACAAAATAGACCAAAAGAGGAGGCAAGACTGTGAAATGAGCTAGAGGAGCCTGAACAGAGTCCTTACTGAAAAGGGGTCTTGGAGACATTGCTTTATCTGCAGTAGTCGAATAGGACCAGCTCCAGTTTATTGTGGATTGTTCTAGAGAGTCAACTACTTGCTCTCCCAAAATAAATGAGTAGCAGTGTTTCTCTGACTGTGTAAATATAAGATATGAGCTATCTTATAAGATATATTAATATTAAATGACTATCTCTTTAGTCTGGAAATGACCTTGGAGTATTATTATCCACATTTTACTTACCTTTATGTCCTGAGTGTTGGAAGGAACTTTAGCTATCAAGGTCTGGTGTTTGATTTATAGAAGAGGAAACAGGCCCAAGGAGAGAA
>NW_008463481.1:0-807 GCF_000622305.1 Nannospalax galili
CTTTTACAGCACCTCACATGAATTCCCTCCCATGGAGTAGGCTTAAATCTTTTTTGCCTCTCAGAAATTGGAGGTAAGACCCTATTGCCAAAACCCAACCAATGATCCTACCCAGCTGTAAACTTTATAAACTGAATTATCTCTAGTGGATAATCTTTTGATGTGATTTTGCATTCAGTTTGTGAGTATTTTATTGAAAATATTTGTGTCTGTGTTCATAAGAGAGATTGTCTTATAATTTTCTTTTATTATTGGGTATTTGTCTGATTTTGGTATCAGAATAACACTGACTTCAAAGGTAGAATTTGGGGATATTCCCTTCTTTTCTATTTTTCACAATACTTTGAGGAGTATTGATAATAGTTCTCTGGAAGTTTGGTAGAATTCTTCCCTGAATCCATTCCGGGATCTTTTTATTTGAGAGATTTTTAATTACTGTATCTATCTCATTAGTTGTTAAGGATATCTTTAAATTATTTATGTCATTTTGACTTAATGTTGTTAGGCCATACATGTCTCGAAATTTATTCATTTCTTTCAGATTTTCCAGTTTAGTGGAATATAGATTTTTGAAATATGCCCTTACGGTTTTCTAAAGTGTCTTGGGGTCTGTTGAAATATTTTCCTTTCCATCTATGAGTTTATTAATCTGTGTCCTCTCCTTCTTTTGGCTAATTTGCCTAAAGGTTTGTCAATCTTGTTAATCTTTTCAAAGAACAAACTCTTTCTTTCATTGATTCTTTGCATTTTTTTTCATTTTTATTTCATTAATTTCAGCCTTGATTTTATTTATCTCTTCCCACCTAC
>NW_008463482.1:0-807 GCF_000622305.1 Nannospalax galili
TGAATCTGCCTCCCCGGAAAGTCTTTTTTCCGTTGTGCTCACTGGCCGTCCTGAACCCATTTGTCATTTCCGTTCCCTTTGTCCTCATGGACCGGTGGCCAACGACCCACGAGGGGAGGGAGGACCCCACACTGTGATTAAAGGCATGCACCACCCCACCCAGTTTAGGTGCACCGATTTTTTATTAACGTGGAATAAATGTGCACATTCATTGATAGGGTACATGCAGCATTTCAAGATGTCTATACTGAGCAAATCAAGGTGATTAGTACTTCCATCTCCATATTGGGTCTTTACATTTGGAGGCTTCAAGCTCCTCTTCCTAGTCCTTCATAAAATGTGGACTAGTTTTTGTGCACTGTCATCACCCTGCTTAGCTGTAGAACACTAGAAGTGTCCCTCCCATCCACCTGTTACCCAGCTTTCCTCTATAACTCCACACCTCCCCCTGCCTTTCCACTATGAAACAAAACTTGTAGTCTTTCTGTGACTGGCTTATTCCACTTAACAAAATGCCTTGAGTCTGAGAAACACAGGGTATGGAGATGACATCAGTGAATGAGACCTCAGAAGGAAAACCAGGGGTGAGACCCCGGGAAATTTTCTAGAAGAGAGCAGACAGGGAAATTTGAATGCACCACGTTTTTTGAATTCATCACTGCACAATGTCTGCATATGTCAGAATATCATGTTGTGTATCACAAATATACACACATTTTGTCAATTAAATTTTTTTGGTCTTTTTGAGACAGGGTATCCCTATAGCCCCAGCTGGCCTGCAACTCACTATATAGACCAGGCTGGCCT
>NW_008463483.1:0-806 GCF_000622305.1 Nannospalax galili
CCCAGCTGTCCTGGAACTTACTATGTAGACCAGGCTGGCCTCAAACTCACACCACGCCCAGCTAAAATATTTTTTTACAAAAGTGAATGGTGCTTAGAAATAACACCCTAGGTTGTCCTCTGTGCATATATGTGTATGCACATACACAGACACACAGGCACACAACATACACACATTCACACCAAAACAAAGAAAAACTACCAAGTAACTTACAAAGGGGATCGTTCATTTATTTGTTCATTGGATAGAACATTAGCTTCTGTCCCCACTGCCCTCCCGAGCAGCACCTCTGTGTTTGCTTGTTGCTTACGCAGAATGGCCGTGGTGTTTCGGGACTGGCAGTGACACCTGTTCCCAATAACACTGCAATGGGCTCTTGGTATTTCACAGTTCCTGTTGCAGGAAAATTTACATTCTACAGAATTATGACAATATTCAGCTACTAATGTGATTATTATTTGTGTGTGTGTGTTTTAAATCCATGGAAATAAAATTTACTTCCAACAATACAGCGGCAATTTTATGTCTCTAAAACTGACCGTAAATAATAAACACAATAACGGAATGCCTGTAAGCATATTAAACATCTTTCTTGGAAAAATCAGGCTCTCTGTTTCCATCCTGCTGGGATGGTGGCAGGGGAGCCTGGAAGTTGGGGTTCCCGGGCTGACTTCAAAGGGGTGAAGCAACTTTTTCATAGGCCACAGCAGAGCAAGTTACTTAACACTGCAGAGCCCAGCAGCCTGCACAGAGGAACAGAAACACCCCACTTGGAAGGCTCATCCTAAGCACTGGGAGAGAAGCTC
>NW_008463484.1:0-807 GCF_000622305.1 Nannospalax galili
TTGTACTGTGACAGGATCTCATTGTGTAGCCCAAGCTGGCCTGTAACTCACAATAGCCCTGCCTCTGCTTCCTAACATTCTTGGATTACCAACATTGGACACCATGCAGGGCTTTCTCTGTATATTTTTATAGTGTTTAGAATCATAATTCAGTTTTAAATTTCCAGATTTACTTCTTCAACTTCTTTAACTGGTTTAATTTGCACTGAAATTCATTTAAATTCTCCCCAAGATATGAAAATGAACTCACCCTCCACCAAAATGTGGAGGCAGACATCAATGGTCTGCGGCGTGTCCTGGATGAGCTGACCCTCTGCAGGACTGACCAGGAGCTGCAATACGAATCCCTGAGTGAGGAGATGACCTACCTCAAGAAGAACCATGAAGAGGTAGGAGTGGCTTCCCTTCCGGTCCCATAACAGCTGTGTACAAGAGAACTCCACAGGAGGGAGAGTTAAAACTCCAAGAGTAATTCATGCTTAGTGTATTCACGCATGCATGCCTAGGGATATGAAAACAGAATTTTATCTCTCCTATTCTGCCATTCAGATCCATTCTCCAAGGTAATAGATATTAACAATTTCATCCGCATTCTTACATTCTGTGAGAAGATACAATTTAATCCCTTTGAAAATAATACATTGCTTTATATTAATGCAACCATATTTTTCATACAAGGCAATAGTTCATCCACATAAGCCAATCTTGAGGTCAGTCTCTTCATAAAAGACCACTCTGACTAGGAAAAGATGGTAGTGGTTTTCTCTACTTCTTCGTGAGTCCAATTTGTTTTAATGTTGAACACTG
>NW_008463485.1:0-805 GCF_000622305.1 Nannospalax galili
GGTGACAAGACATCCAAATGACCTGGTATCACTGCTGTTTGTCACCTAGGCCAGCGTTCTTTGAACTTGGGCTGGGAGAGGGAGCACCCTAGGTGGGAGACAGTACGGAGACCATCTCTGAAGTCACATTTGAGACTTGTGACTCTGAAAGACTACCTTTACTCTCATTCATGAAAAATGTAAATATTTTTACATTTTAATTTGTATTCTTGAGAATTTCATACATGTGTATAATGAAATATGATCATATCCATCCCCAAAAGAAAAATTACAATTAATTTTTTTTTTACATGAAGCCAGGCTTGGAGGCAAATGTCTTTAATCTCAGCACTTGGGAGGCAGAGGCAGGCAGATCTTTGCAAGTTCCAGGCCAGCCAGGGCTACATAATGAGACCTTGTCTCAAAAAAATTTTTAATGATTTGTAGAGTCTATTTGAACTGACTTCATCATGTGTTACTGAGACACGATGAATTCACTTTCAAAAAATTCAGAAGAGATATCTCAACATTGTAACCCAGGGCTGTGGTAGCTCTATGACATTCCCCTGAATGTGGCCTGTCCAAACCATTTCAAAGCCTCCAGGCATTATTTATTCACAGCTGAGATACTACCTCCTGCCTAGACCACACTTCTGACTGGCATGGAAGTGTTTGGTCTCAAGCTCCTCAAACTCAACCCAAACCCACCAACTCTCCTCAGAAATGACCTTCCACCTTGCCAGGAGCAGTGGCACATGCCTTTACCCCCTTCACCTGGGAGGCAGAGGCAGGTAGATCTCTGAGATTGAGGCCAGCCTGGTCTACA
>NW_008463486.1:0-807 GCF_000622305.1 Nannospalax galili
AAAAGATTTAAAAAATGCTAACATGAGACAGGACAAATATATCCTCCCCCCAAAACCTTTAAAAATACCTGCAGAACACATATGAAATTAAGAAGTTTAAATTTTGCAATTGTTTACTGGTTTATAAAATCTATTAGTAAAATCTAAACTTCAGCGTGCAGTGTCCATCCATTTCATACACCACGGTGCAACATTACGAACAAGACGGGAAATAAGAGGGGTTGGAATCCCAAAACAAGTCAAAATGCAGGTCAGGGGTGCTGATCTGCAAACCGGTAAATCACTGTGACTAGCAGGACTGATGAATGGGGAGATGCGGTCACCTCTGCGGCCGTCTGCGGCTCCGGGTGTTTCCGCACAGCTCCGGCCTCCGAGACACCCGGAATATTTACTGGGGTGGCCGGTGGGGCCAGAGGCGAGGATCCCGCAGACGGCCTCGGATCCCCACTGCTGGCGGGCAGCGGAGGACCAGCACCGCGGGCCCGAGGGAGCGGGGACCCAGGCCCGGCAGCATCGCGGGCCCGAGGGGTCGGGGGACCCAGGCCCGGCCGCCACCCGCGTCCAGGACCGGAGCAGGGCGGAAAAGCCGCGGCAGCCGACCCACCCCGTCCTACCTCGGCCGCGCCGGTCCCGCGCCTGGGCTGCCGCTTTCTTCAGGCCCCGAGGGGTCACGGCCGGGGCCCGACGGCGGCGCCCGAAGAAGACGTAGTAGGCGGCGTAGAAGGAGAAGAGGCAGTACAGCGCTACCAGAAGCGCGCAGAGCCGCGTCCGCGTCAGCCGCATTCCACCCAGGCGCCTCCGCGCCAG
>NW_008463487.1:0-807 GCF_000622305.1 Nannospalax galili
AGCTATCCAGGTTAATAATGAGAGCTAACATTTATCGAGCACTTTTATGAGCAATCATTGTATGTGCATTATTGTATTTAATCTTTATCAGAACCCCATCAGGAAGAGCCTATTACTGGTTTTACTGCATAGACAAAAGAAATCAAGGTCAAAGAGGTCAAATATAATAAGCTGGAGGCTCATAGCTAATTGGAGGTGATACCTGGTCCCAGAGCTAGCAGCTATACACCAGGTTTTCTGTGGTTCCTGAACAGGAAGGTGAGGATAGAGACTAAAATTAGGTCAGACTCTATGGAACCCAACGGTCTGGTTAATTACACTGGAAACAAGCCTTGACTGACTGTGTGAGTGGGGAGGGAGTTTCTTTAGTGTTCTCTGTTCTTTAAGTGCAGTGCTTCCACAAAGCAAATGTGAGCAGCTTTCTAATTTAGAAGAGAAGGTGGCTGAATGGTTCATATTCAGCCAGGTTTATAAGGGTTTATTGAAATTTTCTTAAAGGGAATCTTTCTCAGAACCAAGATGGATGGTTGTTCTAGTTTGCTTTCTGTTGCTATGATAAACACTGTGACAAAACCAGCTTGGGAGGAAAGGGTTTATTTCAGCTGACACATTACAGTCCATCACTGTAGAAGCCGGGGCAGAGCTCAAGCAGGAACCTGGGGGCAGAAACGGAAGCGGAGACCACAGAGGAGCACTGCCTGCTGCCTTACTCCCCTGGCTTGCTCAACCAACTTTCTTTTTTGTTACTTTGTTCGGTTCCTAGCATCCATATGGCAGCTAACAACCATCTTAACTCCAGTTCCAGGG
>NW_008463488.1:0-807 GCF_000622305.1 Nannospalax galili
TATCATTTTACATCCACACCAGAATATATGATAGAATTCTAGTGATTCATATCTTCTCCAACAACAATTTTACAACTCTTTGATTGCAGTTACCTAACAGATATAAAGTGGAACCTCAATGTGATTATACATTTTTCTCAACACTAATTCTGTTGAGCCTCTTGTTATGTTCACCAGACATTACATATCTTCTTTGCATGGCTGTATATTATAATTATCATCTCACTTTGCATTTTAAAACATGGCATTTATCTTATATATTAACCCAATATTAGGCTTAAATGTCATAATTATGGCTTAGGAAAAGGGAGGCTGGTAGGGATTCTAGGTTGTTTCTATAGGGCTACAGTTAGTTGAGCTTGGTATTCTTCCCTTGCTTTTTTGAGGGGGAGTCTTTTGGAGACAAGGTCTCCCTGTAGCTCTAGCTGGACAGGAACTCTCTATCTAGACCAGACTTACCTCAATCTCACAGAGATCTATCTGCTCTGCCTCCTGAGTCCTGGGGTCACAGGCATGTGCCCCTTCACCCAGCTTCACCCTTACTTTTCATTTTCTCTAGATGTGAGTTTCTTCATTGTGATGCAGGCCACAAGAAGCCATTGATGGGAAACTCAGGTCCCTATAAGATCTTTATAATATTCCTCTAATATCTGCTGTAGATTAAAGGATTAACTTATTTTTCAGGACTAGCCCCCTTTCCAAAGATTCTGAGATCACATTAGAATGTTTCCCTTGAACCTCTCTCAGAAGTTTGTGGGTTTTCATTGGCTTCTTGCTCATAGGGGAAGAGCTTAGCACAATGGCAAA
>NW_008463489.1:0-807 GCF_000622305.1 Nannospalax galili
GAACAAGGCCAGTGGAACCAGCCAGAATCCGCTCTCCCTCCGAAAGCAAATATTCTCTGCAGGTGCAGAATCCCGGTGCAGCGCTCCCCAGTGCAGAAGGAAAGTTGAGGGTCTTTTCTTCCTGAGGGAACAACTGAGGGGTGTGGGGGATTCTCCTGGAGCCCAGGCCTCAGGCCTCATCTGATCCGGGTGTAGAGTGATGGCCTCACTGCTGGGAAAGAACGCTGCTGACAGGGAAAAGAAGCCAGAGGCCCCAGAGGCTGCAGGTTCAGAAGCCAAGGCCAGAGGTGAGTGTGGCTGGGGACCCTCCTTCTGCAAGCTGAGGTTGGACCCTGCCACACACAGGGAGCCTGCTGTGGGAGACCTGCTGCCCCGCTCTGCCCGGAAGCCCAGGGGTCCTCAGCACACCGTCCCTTCAGCCCAGGGACTCCTGGGAACTGATACTTAGAAGCCACCCTGAAGCTTTTTAAATATAAACACAAATGTGGTCACACATGTCCTCTGCTGAGCACTGTTTGGACAGTGAGTATAGACACGAATGAGAAAGACAGGTCCCTGCCTTCAAGGAGATTGCATTCTAGCAAAAGAAGACAGGTAGTAAAGGAGGAAAGAGAGATAAGAAAACACAGGGTAAGTTAATAGAAATACAAAGCCCAAGTTATCAAGAAAGCCTTTGGTTTAGAAGCAGTACTGAGGGAAGGTTCTGAGTGATTTGGGAAGAACCATGTTCTGTCAGGAGAATGTGCCGAAGAAAAAGATAAGCAGGAGCTGGAGAGAGCGATTATCTTCATGAAGAATAGACAAAAA
>NW_008463490.1:0-807 GCF_000622305.1 Nannospalax galili
TTATGTTTTGTTGTAATAAAATGTTAATTGGTTTGTCCATGTGTATACTAAACAGTAATTTACTGAATTTCAATTCTATGTGAAGGAAAGTGGTGAGAACACAGCAGTGACCGTGTGGAGATGAATACCCTTCAATCACGTTATCCCACATAATTGATACAAGTCGTCGTTGTGCCCAAAGGGAAACAATTAGGTGGGTGATAGAAGACATGAAAAGAAGAATGTTGACCTACTTGGGTTTCAGATTTTCCTCTAAATTTCAATGCTTTGATTGTTTATTTTTCTTAGACATAAGTTTGGGTGTGGTGTATATGTATATTTTTATAGAAGGAATTCATACTTCTGTTCTTTGGAAGACCTTAATCGAACACACAACATACATGATTCACATTATGAGTTGTTCCATGAACGTATGGAGCAGGTACTCCTGGGACAAGAGTAAAGCATATGGAAAGTCCTCAGGGTTGATGGCACAATGCAGGTAAAAGCCCTGCAGAAGTCAAAACATGGCCCACCTAGGGTACCGAGAGACAGTAAATTTGTAGCACAGTGAACAAGGAAAGGGTGAAATGATGCTGGCAAGGCTGGGGAGCCTGGAATGGAGCAGTCCCCACAGGCTAGGGATAGTATTTGACTTGATTTGATGTTAACTACAAAAATGCACTAGTAAATACTTTTAAAGCAGCCATTAGGTATCATTAAGATAATCTTGAGAGCTGTTTTCCTCTACATTTGAAGGAAGCATTAAAAAAAAATGTTATATGGAACCTCACCCACCCACAGTTCAGTGACCATTGCAGAAGAGAA
>NW_008463491.1:0-806 GCF_000622305.1 Nannospalax galili
CAGGCATGGTGGCACATGCCTTTAATCCCAGCACTTGGGAGGCGGAGGCAGAGGGTGGCAGGTCTGATTATATAGGGAGTTCCAGGGCAGGGCTCCAGAGAGACTCTGTCTCAAAACCAAACAAAAAGCAATAGGGCTGGAGAGCTGCCCCAGTAGTTATGAGCACTTAACTGCTCTTGCAGAGGACCCAGGTTCTATTCCCAGCACTCAAATCAAGTGACCCACAACTGCATGTAGACTTCAGTTCTAGAGTATTGGATGCCCTCTTCTGGCCACTATTGGCCCCTGCATCCACATGGTGTACATACAGACAAGCAGACACATAAATGTACACTTAAATCTTTAAAAACAAAGTATTTGTATGCACACAAAGCAAGAACAGATAAACGTCTTCACTACAGTAAGAGGAACCATTTAGACCCGACCACCTTGTGAACAGTGGCAAACATGAGAAATTGGAGGAGTGGGTAGGTGCCTCTGCTCCTTGGAGAAAAGCTTCCAGTCTTCGCAGTCACTGCTAATGAGTGCATTACCACCAGGTTTATCTTGTATCATTATCAAAAAGATACCCCAGTGTCCTGGGTGACTGTTCCTCTTTTGTGTTCTTAGCAATTAGGCTAATTTATTTGACTGATTAGGAAGTAAGTAATAATTACATAGGTATTCTCAGATACTTTTGATCTATTACTAGTCCCCTTTTCACAGATAAAAAGTGTTGGGGTGTCAGTTTGGTTTCTATTGCTGCGATAAAACACCGACTGAAACCAACTTGGGAGGAAGGTTTATTTGGCTCAGAGCTCCCAGTC
>NW_008463492.1:0-807 GCF_000622305.1 Nannospalax galili
AAAAAAAAAACAGGCTCAAGGATGTCTAAAGTTTATACTGAGATAGTCTTTGACAGTTACCTGATGTCGAAGTCCAGCCAATGAAAAGAATTCCAGAATGAAAAACTAAAGAATACAGAAAATACAGTCAGTTGTGAAATCAGAAACCATGTTTAAATCTAAAAACTAGGGCAAAACAGTTAGAGATATCACAGACTTGGGTCCACATACTTGAACAAAGAAGACGATCTGCCAAGCAATCTGAGGTAGATTTCCTTGTAGTAACGTGGCCCAGCATGGGAAGTTAGAGCCTAAATTGAGAAAAGGAGACTCACAGGGAGCAACTCAGCATAGGGTGCCAGAGTCTGACTTAGGTACCCCATGCTGGAGGGCTGCTTCAATGTAAGAAATGGGAGTATGCAAGGTGAGGAGGGGTGAGGGAGCAGTGCTGGCTCAAACTGAGCTAGATGAGGAAGGTGCTCAGAGTAAAGCAGGGTGAACACCAACATGGGGAAGTACCCTGGGCTGGGTCAAGATAGCTTAAGCAGAGTGAAGAGGAAGTCATCAGACAGGGGCATAAAAAGCTTTTTGTTGTCTGGGCGTGGGGGGCGGGGGAGGCACTTACCTCACATGTGTGAGGCCTTGGGTGCAATCTCTAACACTGCATTTAAAAAGAAAGTTTCTGGTATTCACTTGCTGTTTTTTCTTAAAGTGTGTGACTGTTTTTAAAAATACACCTTGGGTTGGAGGTGTAGCTCAGTTGGAAAGTGTTTCCCCAGCGCTGCATAAACTGAGTGGTGGTACATGCCTGTATTCCTAGCACCAGAG
>NW_008463493.1:0-807 GCF_000622305.1 Nannospalax galili
CCGCCCGGGCTCTGTCCGCTCAGGAAGGGTCTGCAGAAGGCAGAAACAAACGCCATGCCGCGACAGCCCGTCCCACACAGGTAGCCGCGGGCGCCTGAAGCCCAGCTATCCTTGACCTCGGGGAGACCACCTTACCGATGGCCGTAGATGGCTTTCTGGGGCAGGCCTGGGAAATGAATTCTCCAGGTTCCTGAGACCAGCAAGCAAGCCAAGCGCATCAGAAGGGAGAATGAAGTGGACAAAACTTTGCAGCTCCATCCCGGACGTCCAAACCCCCAATAGGTAGGCTAGGGAAGCCAAGGGCATTCTGTGCACTCCCCCCACCAGTCCGGCTGCTCCTTGAGAGAGATCAAGTCAATCCTTTTTTCTTTTTTTAAAGAAAGGGTCTCCAGTCCCATGTAGACCAGGCTACCACTGATCTTGTAGAAATGCACCTGCCTCTGCCTCTGCTGAGATTAAAGGTGTGGACTACCATGCCTGGCCAGTTTAGCTTTTGAGTAACCTGACCCATGGCTTACCTCACTGTTTCCCCCCACACACACACCCCAAATTTCCACATAGAAATTGGTCCCTCCTCATCCCTCTCCATCCAAGTTCAGAAACTGGTGCTCCTATGTTCACCTGTGTGGAAATGCTTCCATTCACATCCAAACACTTCTCCCCACCCTGCCCCCATTTTCCTATTTAAAGACCAATCGGGCTCTCCTCTGATCCATCCCCCACTGATAGCTAGCAACAAACAATTCCCTGAAATTTCTAGAATCCAGTGGAAGGGAATCAGCCACCCAAGTAGGGTCTGTAGCAGCC
>NW_008463494.1:0-807 GCF_000622305.1 Nannospalax galili
CATTGCATGACACGGGTGTACTCACATACATGCAGGCAATACACTCATGCACATAAACTAAAAATAATAAATAAAATATTTTTTTAAAAAGAATTGCATGATAATATTCTGTATAATTAAATAAGATAAAGCTATATATAGAGCCATGTCAAGTTATATGCTGACAACACACAGAACTGAACTGTATGTATTATAATCTAGAAAAATGCTAACCATTGATTTGTGTTAAAAAAAAAAAAAAGGTTGGACATGGTGACACATACACTGTAATCCCAGAGCTTGGGAGGCAGAGGCAATAGGTTCATGAATTGGAGATCACTGCAGGGCAAAACCCTGTCTCAAATTTAAATGTATATTAAAGACTTTAATTAGACAGGAAACTAAGGGATGGCAAAGCAAAGCCATCCTAGCAACTCAGTAGGTGAAGATGCCAGGGAAAATGAGCTTTATTTCTTCTACCATGATCATATTTTGTTCCATGGATCAAATACTGTCTTTGGCTGAGATTTTTAATCTTTGTGAGATCATGGGCCCTTTTGAAATTGAACTCTTATTCACCTTAAGAAAAAAAATGCACATACACATACAAAAATACAAATACACATACAAAATCACCAATAGAATGTCTTGGCTGGGAATCTGCTCTGTATGCTGGCAGCCTCAAGTGCCCAGTAGCTAGATATTGGATGGGAATTTGATTCCACTATGCTGATCAGAGGTGAGGCCATTAGTGTGTGATTAAAATTTTATAGATAAGGGTACCAGGCCTCACACTGTAACCCCAGGATGGCCTAGAACTCATTATAC
>NW_008463495.1:0-806 GCF_000622305.1 Nannospalax galili
CTCCAGTTCCAGGGGAATCTGAAGCCCTCTTCTGACCTCTGCGGCATTGAAAGATATGGGTGCACTCACATACATGCAGGAAACCCACTCATACACATGAAATAAAAATAATAAATAAAATATTTTAAAAAGATAAAATAATTGTCATAATGATTTCCATATTTGCTACAAAAATGCACATTCTTGTCATCATTGTGCAAAGGTTCCTCTCTCTCCACATCGTCAACAGCATTTCTTGTCATTTATTTTCTTGATGGTAGCCATTCTGGTCAAATGGAATCTCAAAGAAGTTTTAATTTTCATCTCTTCATTGACTAAGCATGTTGAGCATCTTTTCCAATATTTACTGACCATGTGTGCTGCTTTTGAGAGCTATTTACTCAGTTCACTAGCCCATTTCTTGATTGAATAATTTGGTTTTTTTTCAGTGTTTAATTTTTATAGTTCTGAATATCTAATAAGTAGTTAGCAAAGATTTATCTCCCCATTTATGGGCTGTCTGTCCTGGTGATTATTTCCTTTGCTGTTATTTCTTTTACTGTCTAGAAGCATCTTAATTTCATGTTATCCTATTTGTCAGTTCTTGATATTATTTCCTGTGTTATTGGAGCCCTGCTCAGAAAACCCTTGTCTATGACTACTTCTTGGAGGTTTTTCACTCTTGTCCTCGAGCAGTTTCAAAGTTTCAGGTATTACACTAAGATCTTTGATTGATTTTGAATTGTTTTTGTGCAGGGTGAGAGATGTAGATCTAGTTTCATTCTTCTACATGTAGATATCCAGTTTTCCCAGTACCATTTGTTAAA
>NW_008463496.1:0-807 GCF_000622305.1 Nannospalax galili
CCCAGCTATGAATCCTAAGAACCAGAAATCCAACCTGCCAGGAAGGATATGCCCACCTGTGTAGTAATGGCTTAACTGTTGTGGTAAACAGGTACCTTTGATTGGATTTCAGATCCTTCCCTCCTGGAGGAGAAGGCAGACAAGAAATGTTATTGGAAACCCAGATACAAGATAGGCCTGGGTAGGTCTTAGACCTGGGTAGGGAAATTATTACTAATGTTTAAATTGATGTAGCAGCAAACTGCCTTCTAAATATCTGTTGGCAGAGAAGTCTCTCCCTACAATAAATGGTAGTGAATGCAGAAGAGACTCATGGTTAACAAAGATAAAGGCCATTGACTTTATATACAGAGAGAAATTTATATATATATGTGTATGTATATATATAATTCATTAGTTTATCTTATATGTATGAGTGTATTGCCTGCATGTATGTAAGAGCATCCATGTCATGTAATGCCTACAAAGGTCAGAAGAGAGCATAAGTTCCCCTGGACTTTTAAGTATTTTCCTATCATTTTTTTAGATGAAGACTCTTAATAGATAAATTGTATTTTCGTTGTTGTCTATTGAACAATTGTTAGTCAAGGATGATGTTCTATTTGTTCTCACCATTGCAGTGAATGGATATAATTAACCTATGCAGCATGCATATTAAATTTGGTACTGTCATGAGAATTGCTAGCAACTAACCTGAGCTACATAATTCCAAATATATCTATATGATGTGGATATCTACTGTGTTTTAAAAACACAGCAATAGAGAAAATATTCAAAATATTAACTTTATTTTTAAAAATAGAATTT
>NW_008463497.1:0-807 GCF_000622305.1 Nannospalax galili
ATGACAGCAGACATCGCCCTCTGCTGCAATCTCCTCATCTCCTAGGTCCCAAAGGGAGCCTTAAGCTCAGAGCCCCCTCCTTGAAAACATCCCAAATTAAGGCCATTTGAAATCCCACACTCCTGGACAATACCCAAACGGCTTTAGAAACACACGTGACAAGAGAGGAGAGAGAAGATGATTAAGGCCTGAGTGGAGTCCCATCCTAGAACTCTGGCAAAGCTCACCTTGCTCCGTTCATTGAAGCTGACGCTCTCAGCCTTAATCCCCAGACAGCACTAACTCCTCACCATCCCTACAACTCTGAGCCAAATTAACTTTCAATAGAACATCACAGGCTGGGCCAAGGTGGCTCAGCAGGTAAAGGCATCTGCTTTGCAAGCCTGGAAACCTGGGTTGAGTCCCTGGAACCCACATAAATAAGGGTGGAAGGAGAGCACTGAGGCCACAGGGTTGACCTCTGACCTTCGCTTGCACACCATGGCACACACACACCCACATGTACACTTCATACATACATGATATTAACAAAATAAAGGCTATTTTTTATTTTTAAAAGAACATCACATTGACCTGGGGAGATGGCTCAAGTAATAAGCCTTCCTACATAAGTACTGAGTTTGAATCCCCAGCACCCACATTAAGAAAGGTGTGGCTATGCTGGTAACCCCAGCTCTGCTGGGGGTATGAGACAAAAACTAGAGTATCACTGGGGTTTTCTGGCTGCCAGCCTAGCTCCAGGTTCAGGAGGAGACCCTGTCTCAAGGGAACAAGGAGGAGAGTGACAGAGCAGGACACACACACACA
>NW_008463498.1:0-807 GCF_000622305.1 Nannospalax galili
TTTTAGAGATGAGCAAGAACCTTAAATAGCCAAGATACCCCAA
The DNA here is from genome assembly GCF_000622305.1 of Nannospalax galili. Taxonomy (NCBI): domain Eukaryota; kingdom Metazoa; phylum Chordata; class Mammalia; order Rodentia; family Spalacidae; genus Nannospalax; species Nannospalax galili. The sequence goes on from NW_008463498.1 coordinate 44, forward strand.
AGGGCAACCCCAGAGAGACAGCTTCTGCTGTGTGTTGAAGCGGGAACAGCCTGTGCAGAGAGCATGTGGGCAGCACTTGCCCCTGTGCATTCCTAACACACCTGTGGACACAGTGCTGATGTACCTGTTCAGCTCCTCATCTGCAGAGCCACAGTGTCCAGCCAAGTTGTTTCAGCCTCTCTAATAGTCCTAGTATGTTCCTCCTGTCATCCTGAGCTGTTTTCAGGAACTATATGAAATAACAGTACAGGAGGGTGGGGCGGGGCTTTGACCTCTAGTTATTAAGAACTAACTGCTGGATTCAAATTTCAAGTCTGTCCCTTGTCTGTTGTGTGACTGTAGGTCATCCTCTGTTGACTGTAGGTCAGTCTCTCTGTGCTTCAGTTTTTTTCATCTGGAAAACTGGAAAAAAATTAGTAGTCCTTGTGTGAAGTTATTGTGATGGTTAAGTCAGTTGATACATATAAACAGGTAGAGCATTGCCTTGTGCACAGTGAATATTAACTGTTATTTTATTTCTCTGCACTATTCTGTTTATGAAAATGTGTTTACCCTTGTGTTACTTTTTGATAATGCTTTGCATTAGTTTTAATTGTACCTTACATGCTAAGAAGAAAAAAAAAAGATTTATTTAACCAGTAAAGGCTGACCCCTAGGAATAACTGGAGTTTCAGATGTTATGATGTTGACTTCACAGAGTCAACAGTTTAGTCGGGAGAGCTGTTTGTCATGAACAGGATTCTTGAGGGCCACCAGAACAAAAG
>NW_008463499.1:0-807 GCF_000622305.1 Nannospalax galili
AAACCCAACAACAACAAAAAGCAAGAAACAAACAAACCAACCAAAGCAAAGGGAATTAAAGCTCTCAGGAAAATGTACGGCTGTCTGAGGAAGCACGCACAATTCAGCATCTCAGGAAGTAATGTTTAAAAGCAGAACATTATGAGAAAAGAATATATTTCAGGGGCTGGAGAGATAGCTTAGTGGTTGACCCAAGTTAGGATCCCAGCACCCATGTCAGGGAGTTCCCAACTGCCTGTAACTCCAGCCCTCTTCTGGCCCCCACAGGCGTATGAGCCAGCCACAGTATGAGCAGGTATGGCAGGATTTCTGAAGAAATTCCCTTCCTAGGCAACATTCTGGCCATGTCAGAGCCAGCACCCTGAAGCCTCACCCTCTCCTGTTTAACGATGCTGCCAGGAACTGGGAAGTTTAGAGGTCAGGGGCAGAGTCATTTCATCACAACCAGCTTCTTGGGAAAAACACCTTATTCTGAAATGCATTTTAAAACTAGCAGACAGTCCAAGGAATTGAAATTCCTGCACACCATCAGCCCTGCCAGCTGGATGCAGCACATCTCCTGTGCAGAGGGAAAGAGTTCAGAGTTTTGGAGCACACTCAGCAACAGCATTGAAATGTGCTGGCTGGTGCCACAGCTATCCCATATCTCCTTTCACAGACAGCACAGTAAGTGTGTTCCCAGAAACTGTGCAGGGCCACGAGGAGCAGTGCAGAGCAGCTTGGTCTAACAGCAAAGAAAGGAAAGAACTGACCGACTAACCATAGGGAGTATGGCAGGGAAACCAGAGTCCATGAGGACCAGAGAGC
>NW_008463500.1:0-806 GCF_000622305.1 Nannospalax galili
GAACAGGAAGTAGTCCACAGACCATAAAAACCTCAACACGGGGGCTGGGGATGTGGCTCAGTTTGTGAATGCTTGTCTAGTTCCATCCCCAGCACCCCATAAACGGGATGTGGTGGTGCACACCTGTAATCCCAGCACTCGGGAAATAGAGGCAGGAGGATCTGGAGTTTGAGGTCATCCTTGGCTACATAGTAAGCTCAAGACCAGAGTAGGCTGAGTCCATGTCTCAAAAAGCAAAATAAAACAAAAGCAACTTGGAACATATGAAGTACAGTGCTTTCATTTTGCATATGGGGAAACTGAGATCCAGTACCCAGGGTCAGAACACAGGGTCCTGCTATCTGTCACAGTAGCAATGGTGAGCCGGACGTTTGCCTGGAAGTTTTACTTTGCCGCCAGATTCCAGGGTAGTTTTTGGCAGCCCCAGGGGGACAGCTCTGGGCCTGAAGGTATCTTGTGAATCCAAAATAAAGAAGCTGTGTTTAAAGTCAATAGGGAAAGGCATTTTTCAGGCCGCAAGCCAGAAAGATGGCCCATCTGGAGGAATGGGTTCCAGTGGGAGGTGCTGACACCAACCAGCCTCCTACCCGGCCCGCATCCAGCTCCCAGACATGAGACCCAGGCCTAAACTCTCAGTTTACAACTCCTTCCTTTCCTGCATCCCAGGGATGACAGAACCCTTCCTTCTTCATTCCCTCATCCCAGCCAGACTATTAAAATGTAATCAAAAAATCACATTAGACATGCAGATTCAACTTAAAAAATATATATATATATATATATATATATATATACATATATATGTA
>NW_008463501.1:0-807 GCF_000622305.1 Nannospalax galili
TCCTTGCATTCCACCTTACTTGCACAGGGTCTCTTATTCCCTGGCCTTCAGTTTCTGTGGGCTTTCCTGGTTCCACATTCCATCTCATTGTAGGAGCTTTGGGATTACAGGTCACACTGTTGTGTCTGCCCAGCTTTATGTGTGTTCTGGGCTCGAAACTCAGGTCCTCATGCTTACACAGTAAGCACTATCCCTACTGAGCTATCCTCCCAGCCATTCATCCATCCCAAAGAAATTTTGATTCTTCATAAATAAATAATTTCCCATAAATTACTTTATTCATTTAGTAGAAAGTAAGCACTTAAGATAGGATTTTAATATTTCTTTCCTATGTTTCAGTGGTTTCCATTCAATTCCCTTAGTTACATATGGCTTGCTACATAATTTGCAAAGTTCCTGAATTTCTCTGCCTAAAATTCTCTTTCTGTTTCTTTTACAATACTAGATACCACCTGCCATGTCTTGAGTCTTTTGAACACAGAGGATTTTCTCTATATCTGGGCATTTATCAGAAGGCATCATTTTCTTCTGTCTATCACTATAAAACCTGAGGACAGCCAGAATTGTATTGGAACGTTTTCTTTCATATAAAATTATTCTGAAGATGTCTGGGGGAGAATATAAACATATATTTCTCAGGTGAATCCAGAGAGGAATGATATCTGACAGTTTTCCATAGAGCAAAAAGCCTAAGAAATTGGCCTCACCCAGCATGATATCAGACCTGACAGAACATTTTTATTGCAAGTTCTTTTAATAAATTATTTATTTAATAACCACATACTTAGAAGAAGCATTTCATTACAA
>NW_008463502.1:0-807 GCF_000622305.1 Nannospalax galili
CAGGGGTAGGGTGCCACCAAGGCCACTGGCCAAGGAACTGAAAGAGGGTCTAGAAAGCAGAAGAGTCCAAGTTAGAGAAAGTTGGCAAGGATGCACCTTCTGTACAATTGCTCAGCAAGACCTTAAAATGGGACACAGTGAGGGGTCTGTACAGCAGTCAACAGAATGCATTCCTGCTTAGCTAAAGGAAGGGAAGGAGGGGGTGGGCCTTCCATCACACATATGTGTCTCTGGATCCTCTGCCTGGGCAACTGTCTTCCTCTTAGGTCTCCTGTGTCTATGGAGGAGCAAGAAACCCATTTAGCAGGAATGAGGCAGGAGACATACCTAGTCTAGTGCCTGGCACATGGCAGGTCCTCAGCAAACTCCTCCAGGCTCATTGCAGTAGTGCTTGGCAGAGAACTTTGTCCAGTGTACAAGCTAGTCTTTCTGAAGTACTACAACTATTGGAATAAAGTCCAGCAACTTGCCAGGGGTGGCTCTGCCACCTAATATCCAAGCCATCAGTGCCTTCTGTAACGCAGGATCTAAGTAGAGCATTTCCCAGTTTCCCCTGCAGTAAAATGTGATCATGTGACTAAGTTCTCTCTGGTGGAATGTAAGTCAAAAAACTGTCCAGCCCAGCCAGGAGGGGCTTAAGAAAGCTGCCCTGTCTGTACAGACTGTGCTAGGTCTGCAATGGGTCTGTTTGTTTGTTGTTTGCTGCACTGGGGACTAAACCCTGGCCTTGAGCATGCTAGTCCAGTGTTCTACTAACTGAGCTATACCCAAGCCCATAACAGGTTAGAGAGAAAAGCTTTGCCTTTT
>NW_008463503.1:0-807 GCF_000622305.1 Nannospalax galili
AGCTGTCTTTGATAGGAACACGGTGACACATGCAGCGGGCATGTGGAGCTGCTTCTCAGGAAGGTGTCCAAGAGTCTTGTTTCACTCCTATTTCAGTGATGCTTACGGAGTGTCTTTCTCCGGGTGGGCATACTCCTTTGAATTTTGGTCTTCTCTAAGCTGTGGCTTTAAATTCAGAGCATCCTTCATGAAGTTCTGAGAGACACTACTTCTGCTTCCCCTCCTTGGGAAACCTTAAAAATTGGCCTCTCTTTAAAGCAGGTTGTGCTTTCTGGGAAACATTCTTGGAGACTCTGAGCTTTACTTACTTCTGTTAGTGGTGAGAGATCATGGGAACATCAGTATAAAGAGGTGACGAGCGCAGACCTGAGTCATTGGAGGAAATGAATGGTAATGTAGCTGCAGCAAAAATTCAGCCAATCACACAAGAAAGTGGACCTCCGAGACATCCTGAATGATGCGTAGGCCCAGAATTTGTCCTTCCTCTCCTTCACTGGCTATTTACCAGATACAGTCTTCTCTCAGAGACAGACCATTGTGTTGGGATGGGCAGCTTTCTTCAGCCAAAAACATTTTTCATGTAGGGATGCAAGTGTGAGTTCCCAGTAGTATCACCCCTGGCAGCTGGCAAATGAGTATGTTAGTTCTGGAGCAGGAGGTGTGTGGTGCACCAGAGTCTGTGTGTTCATCTGTCCAGTGGATCAGTCTTCCGTGCCTCCTCCCTCTCATTCTTTCTCTTCTCTGTCCAGGCTCCTGACCTTAATTTTGCATTTATTCTTACCTGAGTTATTTCTTTTCTCTACTTCC
>NW_008463504.1:0-807 GCF_000622305.1 Nannospalax galili
AGCTGGAGCTAGCCTTCATTTCCGTTTCCCAGATCTTTATGGAAGTAGGAGTTTAAATGTGGTAGACAGGTTAATGATCACGTTGAACACCAGGCAGCTATTTGGTATTGGTCACATGTGGGCAGTTTTGAAGAGGCAGAACTGCGAGTTAAGTTCTGTTTCCGGTGCTCCCAGTTCTGTGCTTCTTCTGTTTGTCTTTTCAGTCCTGTCAGCAAGGAGTGCTGAAGACCTCTAAATCTTCTAGACAGGTGGGGTGTTTAGAGTCAGCTTGGGGACTATTTGTGCCGCTTGCTTCCTGGGCATCCTGGCTCCTAGGCCAAGCCTAGGAGGCCCAATGATAAATGGATCATTCCTTCCGTAACGTTTTACCGTTGCTAACCTGAATGTGACTCTACCACAGAAAGTTGTGTTCTGCCTTTGTCCAGCATGGTAGTTCACATCTACCAGGGGAATTCTAGTTCTCTGTTTACCAATAATCTCATGCAATAGCTGAATCCTACAATACATGCAAAACAGTTTGTGAGTTATTGTATGCATCCTGTAATCGGCAGCACATTTGATGAAGCTGCAGGTTTCCTGAAGCTCTGTTTTCAGAGTAGATGTGCGTGATTTCAGAAGGCTGCAGGATAGTCACTTTAGCGTCACACTGGCTCCATGTCTGCAGACTCTGTTTAATTCTTGTTTAACAATATTTTGTTTTACTCTATTAGCATTGGAGCATTTTCTGTTTGTTGACGACCTGGCCCCTTCTGATAACACCTGGATGAATTTAAAGGGCTGGTTCTCTTGCATGCTGTCCCTGTTTCT
>NW_008463505.1:0-807 GCF_000622305.1 Nannospalax galili
CAAAGTCATTTGTCATCAATCACAGCCCCCTAAGTGACTTTTCAGAGACTCATACTTTAAAAGAGTCCTGTTCTTGTACCGCATGATACAGTTTTCCTCAGGCATTTGTCTTTAGGACTTCAGTTGTCATTTTGCTCCTCCTGTTCTCTGGGATGGAACATTTACTGTAACAATGAGCAAAGCCTGCAGCATCACCACGGAAGGCACCTCCCAAGGGATGTGCGATGAGTAAGATGAAGTAATGATAAGTCAGCAGTTCTGCTCATCATATGACAAAAACATGACTCTTCTACAGGGACGAGCGAAATCACAAAGGGTTAAGGTAGTGCAAGAAAAACTAACTTCCACAGGGGTAAAATGGCACAACTCACTAAATCTGAGGATTCTCCTCAAATAACAAAGTTTATCATGTATAGAATGCACTATAAGTTTCAAGACATTTCCACTTAATTTCCACAGTAATTCTGTGACATATTATAATTCTGCTTTATACATGTGAAAACTGACTCAAAGAGAGATTAATCAATACACCCAAAAGTTCAGAATTAATAAGAGTTAGATTTGGCTTAAATTTGTTGGTTGGTTTTTGTGGTGATAGCAGCAGAACGCTGGCCTTGTGTAGGCTAGACAAGCACTCCCTACCACTGGCTATATTCCACTCCCTTAGTTTTGTCTCTGCTTTTCTAATTCATTAGTACACATTTCAATTTTCCAAGTGACATTATATACATTACTATAGATGGTATAAGAAGTGGGGAAAGGGATGCTGGAGAAATGGCTCAGCAGTTAAGAACACTTGCTGCTCTT
>NW_008463506.1:0-807 GCF_000622305.1 Nannospalax galili
GGAGACCTTGTCCCAAAAAATAATCTGAAGTTAAAATATGAACTAACATACATAATGAAGCATTGTTTCTTGATGTAGAATGCTGTGGCATAGAAATAGTGGTTGCTTTGTATATAAGGATGGACTGTTGATATTGGGAGACTAATTTTACAATGATTTTTCTGCCTCAAAATCTTTGTATCTACCTCCCAATAAAGTATGAACTCCCTTGACTCTGTCTTGTTTTTGTGGGTAACATCCGAATGACCCTCGGGTCATTTTCTTCTTTTGCATTTAGTAGCATGTATTAACTTTTCATAACAATGATTTTCATTATGACATTTTCATACATGCATGTAACGAATTTCCATTATATTCAGCCCCACTACTCTCTCTTGTCCCCTTCTCATCCTCACTGATCTCCTTGCTCTTCCCAATTAGTTCTTCTGTTTTCACACCTTTTTCCTTTTTGTTAACCAGTGAGTTAAATTAGGGTTGCTTCAGAAGCATGGGTACCTTACCAGTGGTTACATCACTGAAAAAAAAAACATCTCTCCACTCTCCCACTAACCAATAACTTCCCTGAGTCTCTAAGAATACCTAACAAAGGACCTATGAGCTCTCCTTACATCATTCGAGTGGCACTAAACAAGCCCACCCAGCTCTGAAGCCAGTCTAGAACCAGGGTCAACCCTTGACACCATCCCTGGTCCAAAGCCGAAGCAAACTACAATCTTCCATGCGGTGTGAAGAACCTTTCTTACCTTACTCTACTCCCATACGAACAAAAGGCAGATTCCCTCTGGCAGTCATTTAACCATCATAAGG
>NW_008463507.1:0-807 GCF_000622305.1 Nannospalax galili
CATCTATCATGTCTCTATCATCTATCTATCTATCTATCATCTATCTATCTAATCTCTCTCTCTCTCTGTTTCTATCTATATATATGGATATTGCACTGGACTATCTAAGGTGTCTCCCTCCCCTAGTACTTTTAACCTATCATGATCAATGTGCACAAAATATTAATGGTAAACCCGGGGTCAATACTAGTGTTTATTGGCTTTGCATTTCGAATTATTTCCTTGTGGATTCTAGATGAGGGAGAGAATCACTACAAACTTATGAAGCAGACGAAAGACTTCATCATCTTTTACAATGAGAACGTGGATGCTGCCGGCTGGAAAACAAAAATGATCTACGCTCTTGGTGAGAAGCGGGGGCTGTTGTCTGAAATGAGAGCACGGGACTTCTGCATGATGTCCACCAGTCAGATTCATGATGCAGACGTGTGGCTCACGTGCTCCAATCTCTCCTCCTCTATAACATGAGCGGCATGTTTACTGCATGTCCTCCAGAATTGCATCGCATTTTAAGTAACTCAGTACTGTGTGTGGTAAAAGAGAAGAGTCGTAAACCTCAGTTTGTACAATTCCCCCAGTGCACAGAATGGGTCAAAAGAGGTTTTCAGAGTGCTCAGAAACTTGGGGTGTCAAGAGACTTGGGGAATGAAAACTAGAGTCTAGACGGGTGTGAAATGGGAAATTGCTAAGGACAAGAACGAAGGACTTGACTAAGGTCATGTTGGACGGCATCGACAAAGTACTTGTGGGCAGGTTTTCCACTGCAGGGCCTGGACTGACATGTGCTTTGAAACGTGAACTAGGCAG
>NW_008463508.1:0-807 GCF_000622305.1 Nannospalax galili
TGAGGGCAGGTGGATGGTGATCCTCTGCAGCAGCACATCCCCTGTGGTAGCCAGCTGCACATCACAGCCTTTAGCAGCAGTTTGCCCTCCTTAACCTTGTCCTCGCTGTCCAGCTTGATGTCCAGCTTCTCAATCAGCTTGGCTGTCTCATCCTTTTTGAAGTTCATGATGGCGTGAAGATGAGGTCAAGGATGAGCTGGCAGAAGATGCACAGTAGCTTCTTGCTGTCGGGGCTATTGGCATTCTTGCTGAACTTGCCATTGGCTGGGTCCAAGTACCGGTCCCCCACAGCCTCTTCATCATGTCCTCTACTTTCTTGGTATGTTCAGGAGGCCCCACCTGGCCCTCACCCTTGGCAGTGAGCTTGGCCACATACATCTCTGCAAACTGCTTCAGGGTGAAAGCCCAGCCATGCAGGCTGGAGCCAAAGCCCACTGTGCCCAGGACAGGGTCGATCATGATGTTGCCCATGGGTCCATTCTCACCCTCGCAGTAGGTGAAGATGATGATGATGATGGTCATGTTCTCCACGATGCGCCGGAAGGTCTGGTAGAGTGTCTTAGGCTCCAGCTGCAGCTCCAGCAGTGCACAGTCCTCTTGTTCATCATCAGCACAGGCTTGATGTGCTCAGCAGTGGCCTATTGCAGTACCATCTCCATCTGTATGCAAGCAGCAGACACGCAGTCCACCACCACCAGGACACCATCCATGACTCGCAGGGCAGCAGTCACCTCTGGAGAGAAGTCCACATGGCCCGGGGAGTCGATGAGGTTGATGAGGAAGCCTGACCCATCCTTGCTCTGCTTG
>NW_008463509.1:0-807 GCF_000622305.1 Nannospalax galili
GCTGTAATAGAGTCATAAGGAAGGAAAGATTGCCAACAGTACTGGGAAGATGATTTTCTACTTTTTAAACTATGTCCAGCAACAAAGATACTTCATGATTTTTCTTAAGAAACTATTTAGAAACCGGAGCTTGCCACCAAGCCTGACGACATGAGTTGGAGCCCTGGGACCCACAGGGTAGAAGGAGAGAACCAACTCCTGCTGTTTGTCCTCTGACCGCCCCTCGTGTGCTGTGGTACACACATGTGCACATACACACATGTAAATAAATAAATGTAATAAAAAATTAAAAATTATTTAGTATCTGGAGCCATTTTGCTGTGGTAGTAGTAGTTTCCTGCTTATTGTATTTGTTTTTGTGATGGTGATTGAACTCAGCCCCTCATTCATGCACAGCAAGTGCCGGTGCATGCTCAACCCAGTGTTCACACTTGTTAAATATTACACATAAATGATTTGATGTTTGAAAGCGTGTTGCTGAGATTTTTAGTCCATGTCTTCATTCCTCACGTGAATATTGGGTACAGACTGATGAGATTTGAACAGTATTTGGAAAAGTTGTGAAGAATTAAACGTCTTTGGGTTGGATAACAATAGCTTGATGTTTTCATATTATCTACCTTCTCCAAACTTTAAATACCATTCTCCATGGCATAAATAGGAAATGAGAGCTTTTTTATGTTGTTTATATGCTAGTAGGAAAACAGCATTAATTTTTAAAATAATTTTACACTTCTTATATAATACCACTGCTTAAAGACATAATATATCATCACATCATGTGTCTTTCTAGAATTGAACACTGTT
>NW_008463510.1:0-808 GCF_000622305.1 Nannospalax galili
TGTCTCGTGGGGGACATCCAACAGCAGCATGGAGCTGTCACCAGCAGGTAGGTGTCCTCCTGGGCAGTCCTCTCCTCTCTGCCCACAAACTGCTGTCCTGTCCATGTGTCAGCCTGCCTCCATCCTGGGTTCCAGGACGGGTGGAGGTTACTGCTGCCGCCTTCTAGTTCTCACCAGCTATACAGGCTAAGAAATTCCTCAGCTCTTTTAGAGGCTTTTATTTCTAGCTCTGATATTTGACCTTTGCTCGGTTCAAATTCCCCATCTTTATTGAATGCATAGTCTTTACCGTCAATTCTATGTTAAGTTCATAATAGTTGTTTGAAAGTCCTTGTCCAATGTCTGGATCTTTTCTGAATCTGTGGATTGTTTTGCATTTCAATAATATATTATTTTTCTTATGTTTCTCAATATTTCATAATCTTACTGAATTAAAGATATCATGGACAGTTGAATATTGGAGTCTGAGCTAAATAGTGTTTATGCTTAGAATTGGGCATGCTTCCTCTGTCAGGCTGTGAGGTACAGAGTTGGGCTGAAGTTATGTTTCTGGTCAGCTTTGGAATTTGTTAGGGTTTTCTCAGGAGTTGCCTTGTGTTGAGGGCAGGGCTGGAAGATGTGTGTACAAGGTCTTTCCGGGCTTTTACCCTCCTTCCTGGCAGAGGTTACTCTATCATCTACAATGTCCCCATCTACATTTTTTCATTGAAAGTGAAAACCACAAAGATTAATATTTACATGTACTTTCCAGGGAAAACCCCAGTCCCATTCATACCCAAGGTCTCTGAGCCAGCCTCTGAAACAGAAG
>NW_008463511.1:0-808 GCF_000622305.1 Nannospalax galili
CATCTGCTGTGAAGACCAAAGAGTCAGGTGTGGGACAGATAAATATTCACGACAACTATCTGATTGGTCTCAAAATGAGGACCATAGCATGTGGGCCTCCGCAGTTGACTGTGGGGCTGATGGGCAGCAGGAGGAGTGTGGGCGTTGGGAACGAGTCCGTGGGGGATCTCCTGGAGGATCCTCAGCCCCAGGTTGTATCTGGAATGATGACAGGCTTGGATCACTACATTGAGCGTGTGCAGAAGCTGCTGACAGAGCAACAGACACTGCTGGCTGAGAACTACAACGAACTGGCAGAGGCTTTTGGGGAACCTCATTCACAGATTGGCTCCCTCAACTCACAGCTCATCAGCACTTTGTCATCCATCAATTCTGTCATGAAGTCGGCAAGCACTGAAGAGCTCAGGAACCCTGATTTCCAGAAAGCCAGTCTGCTTAAAATCACAGGTAGGTGGCACTTTGAAGGACCTGAGAATATGGAGGTGTCTTAGTTCATTGCTGTAACTGAATTCTCTAGGTTGGAAAACCTAAAGAATAGAAGTTTGTGTCTCTCAAGGCTCTGAAGGCTGGAAAGTCCAAAGCATGGTACCAACTTCTAGTGTGGGCCTTCTTGCTTCATCATAATACAGTGGAAGTTGTCACAGGGTGAGACAGAGCAATAATGTACCCATTACTATGATAGTGACATCAGTCCATTCCCGAGGGCAGAGGGAGGCATTTTCCAACTCATGAACTTTTGGGGACACATTCAAACCATAGGAAGAAGGATGAGGTGAATGTCTTTCCAGGAAGTAAGGATTTTTTTTTT
>NW_008463512.1:0-808 GCF_000622305.1 Nannospalax galili
CCAGGCTGTAGCTATGGCAACTGGGATGTCATGGGTGCTATACCCCAGGATGAAGTGGGAGAAGCTAGCTGGGTTCCTCTGTGGGTAGGAATTACCAGGGGTGGGTAGAGGGAACCTACCACTTGAGCCCTTTCTGTAGTGGAGGAGCATCTTATAAAGATTCTCAGCTGGAAGGTGAGGTGGTTGGAGGATCCCCAACCCATCCCCCATAAATTACTGCATTTAGGGCATTCATTGCTGGTGCTACAGCAGTGTATATTCAGGCTGGCGCTTCAAGAGCCACATTTGGTTGTTTGGGATGCAGCACCACAGGAGCCTTGTAATCACGGTAGTACTTCACCCTGAAATGTTCTCCAATCATGTTGCTGGTCCTTGCTGTCCTAGTCATGGAGACCCAGGGACAAGGAACCCCATAAATCACTAGCTTCTTGTATCTTGGCTCCTGCTCTTTTCTGCTGTTTTGTATTTGAATGTCTTTTACCTGGGTGAGTTTGGATACCTCAGTACAGCTGGCTCTGCCTCTACACCTCATAGGAACATGGATTAAAAGACTCTTCATGGCTGGAATTATATAGGATGAACTCTTTGAGGTAGATCATAGGCATTTGTGTGTTTAGGTTAATCCTAACATCGGAGGTAGAGGTTCAGAACTTGTATTTCTATTATTGTCTCACCTTTGCCTGTCAAGAAGATGGAGAAAGCCAGAAACAGATCTCATGACATCAGCTTCAATAGCAGGTCTCATAACATCAGCTTTAATAGTAGGCCTCATGACATCAGCGTAGATAGCAGGCCTCATGACATCAGC